>NC_134484.1:295352408-295474908 GCF_040206685.1 Ascaphus truei
TGAACCAATATACAAATACAGTGCATGTAGAATGGTTATCAAAATCATACTGTCCTACAAATAACGCATCTCCATACAGTACAGACAATAATAATAATAATCCATTTAATAATCCTAACTGATTTTACAATATAAAACATAACATTCCAATCCACACAGTACATTGCATTTACATTGTATACTGTAAATGATGCATAGCATTAAATCTATGCACCATATACAGTACTGTACATTCTGCAAATGAATGTTAACAATATAATTGCAAGCTACTCTACCAGTAAATACAAACACTTCCAAACAAGTCAACTACAGTATTTTAACCAATCAAGTAAACCAAAATCAATATATACTGTAAGTAACAACCAGAAAACACAATTTAAAACCAAAGCTAACCCTTACAATACAGTACCAAGGATTACATCTATCTAATTGTAAAAAACCTTATACATTATACACAGCATTGTTTAAAGCCCCCTCCCCCCTAATGTTTCTGTTAAGAAGATTACACTGAAGGGAGAGAGATATAAAGGCCTAAAGCCCCTTCCCCCCTAATGTTTGTGTTAAACAGATTACAATGAAGGGAGAGAGATATAAAGGCCTAAAGCCCCTTCCCCCCTAATGTTTCTGTTAAACAGATTACAAAACAGATTACAATGAAGGGAGAGAGATATAAAGGCCTAAAGCCCCTTCCCCCCTAATGTTTCTGTTAAACAGATTACAATGAAGGGAGAGAGATATAAAGGCCTAAAGCCTTACTGTACCTGCATTGGTAAACCCTCCCTGCATTGGTAAACCCTCCCTGCATTGATGTCGTGCAGTGTATGTAAATGTGGGGAGGGGGGGGGCCCAATGTGCATAATGTACTGTGAGGTCTAACCACCCTCACCCCCTACCCACATACTGTACCGTTACCCCCCCCCCCATCCTGGCCATGGCCCCTCACGCACAGCAGCTCCACAATTAATAAATAAATCTAAATAAATACATGAAGAGAAATAAATATATACTGTACTGTAAGTGCCCGCTTTATTGTGTGTAGCGGCGGTGGGTGACGGGGTTTATAAATGTGAGTTTATAAATAAAATAAAGAATATTATTTCTAGGGGCCCTAGAACAGAAGTTCCCACGCCAATTTCGCGCTCATTGCTCTTTTTTTGCTCTTTTTTTACAATGTTGCTGGTCTTGCGGCTTTGCAGTCTGCAAGCAAAAAGCGCAAAGTGTATGAAGTCTGGGTGAGCGCTTTCCACATTTGATGCCTACGGCACATTCCCATTTCTACACACTTCAATACCTGCACAGTTTTTTTAGCGCTTTCCATCCCAGCTACTGTACCATTCTGGATATTCACCTCTCACAGGCCATTCTTGCCCGAGTCTGTCCTATCAGACAGGGGCATTAACCTGTATCCACACCACCTGGACAATTTCTCTCTGTCAGAGACTTGTGCTATTTATTTTATATATTTTTGTGTAATTATTCATGCAATTTTATGCTAATTTCATATGTGGTTTTCAACATAAAGTGGCTGCTGGGCCTGATCCTAACTCATACAGTATACAGTAGCGCTTCCCTGTTTGTTTGTTTGTTTATTGCAAGCAAAAAGCAATCTGTAGTACTGAGTGTGAGATAAATTACTGTATTTATCAGTGTTGATCAAAGAGAGTTGATCAGAAGGATTCCCCTTACTGTATATACAGCACTCTATTGTCATTCATACAGTACTGTATACTGTAGTAAAGGGTAGACAACACATGGTCTTGCAGTATACTGTATTACTAAAAATCTCTCAGGTTGACCAGAATCACTGCGGATATCGGAAAATAATACAATTTTATTAATTCTACGTAGAATTAATAAAATTGTATTATTTTCCGATATCCGCAGTGATTCTGGTCAACCTGACAGATTTGTAGTAATATACTGCAAGACCATTTGTTGTCTACCCTTTACTATACTGTATGAATGACAATAGAGTGCTGTATACTTTATAAGGGGAATCCTTCTGATCAACTCTCTTTGATCAACACTGATAAATATCATATTTATACCCCTTTAGCACCTGTCGTTCCATCCTATGCACCCATTTACTGTACAATGGTGATTGCGGTCGTATTCACGTACTTTATGTGAGATAAATTAAGCAGTTCTTTTATTGCTGAAGTCGCCACAAAAAACTTTTATTTACAAATACAGTACAATACAATGGTGAAACATTTCAAGTTAACAGCAATTCAAAACATCAACACACAATAATACAGTACATACTGTACAGTACTGTATGATTATTTATTTATAATACAGTATACAGCTCTGTACTGTATACAGTATGCAGTATACAGTATACTGTACTATATTTGGGCCTTGTCTTTGGGGGTTTATTCATGCAATTATTAGGGTGACCTGCCGTTGGAAATACTGACACAGTACAATCCTACAGCTACACCACCCACCCCCTCCAGTACAATCCTACAGCTACACCACCCACCCCCTCCCTTAGAGTTTTTAATCCCTCCCTGGCCAAGCATCAATCGTCTGGCTAATCCAATCCAAGACATTGTTTTGTTAATCTGGCTCTGGGCTGGCTACGGTAACAAGATTCAGCAGGAGGCCAGCCAGAGTACTGTATCATCCCACCATCCACCTTCCTTAGAGGGAGGTCTGCCTGCTTTGGAAAAATCCCCTCTCGAATTTGAAATGTAAATCTGATGTGCATCCGTTTGCTTACAGTAACTGTTCTGTTCAGAACAGCCACTGCTTCTAAATTACTGAAAATATACAGGATAAATATACAGTAATGTGAAATAATCGTACAATATACAGTAATGTGAAATAATAGTACAGTAGTTCATTGAGAGAGGAGAGGTTTTGTGTACATCATTACTGCTGTTTATATACTGTACATTTGACTGCACAAGCAGATTTGACGAACACAAGGCCCCCCCTCCCCCTTGGGCACCCTTTTTCCTGGAACGACAAGAAAACAAAAACTTTGTTCAGTTACTGTACTGTACTGTATGTGCGTACTGTATTATGGTAGAACTACTGTACTGGCTGGTGCAGCTTTCTCTGGAAAGAAAAAAATGGAGCAGTTAGTAGGCAGTTACTGTAGTACTGTCAAACTAGTCTACTGTACTGTATACTGGAACTACTGTATACTCTGACTATTGGGAAAGAAAAAAACTGTGCCATACTTACCTGTATCATACTGTACTTACTTTACAATACTACAGCACTGTACTACTTTCCTGATGCTTGCCCATTGCGCGCGATGACAATGGGCAACACAGTGGCAATATGGTCTATATATTTATTGCATCGTTCCACGGTGAGTACATCGTTCCAAAAACTCATTATGGCTGTATACAACTTGTCCTTCTTGGAGGGTTTCGCCACTTTACGGATGTGGTCCTTCAGCTGATGCCAGACCATTTCGATCGGATTGAAGTCTGGTGATCTGTGATTGGAAAGAAAGGACAATTAGTTTAAGAGATACAGTACACAGTAAAAACAGTGGGGAACATAAATGGGACACGGTCTACTGCACTTACTCCGCTGGCGTCTTCACCCAGTTGATGCCGCGCTCAAGGATATGCGCTGTCGACGCGGTGTGCTTGGGATCATTGTCCTGGTAAAAGCGATGACCATTGGGAAAGTCTTGTGTGATGTATCGCACTATCACGGGCACAATGTTGTCTTGGAAGAAATCTTTATTCATGATTCCTATAGCAAGAAAAGAAAAGTGCTCAATAGTACAGTACAGTGCATACGGTAAGGCAACACTAGTCAAGTACAGTGCATTAGGCGGCATTATATTTGAGAAATTGTACCTTCAAAGACGACAATGCATCCCGGTCCACGCCTAGAGATGGCACCCCACACATGCAGCTTCACATGGTGTTTTGGCCGTGGCTTCAAAGTTATGCGGCCTTTTTTGTGGAACGCAAATCTTGCAAATCTCTCCAGCGACACAGTAGACTCATCAGTGAAGATGCAATCCTGGAAAGTCTCACCGCTGTCGATCCATGCCTGGGCCTGGAGCACTCTTTTGATTTTGTTTGCGTCCCGTATCATGGGGTACGCTCTGTAATGACAATGAATAAAAAATGTTAGCGTCACAGCGCAGTACAGTTTGCAAAACAACACTTTTACTTTACAGTTCCTCCTGTACTGTCCAGTACTAACCTGACACGTCCATATTTCCATCCAATTCTGCGTCTCATCTTCTTTATGCTGCTCTCGGATACAGTCAGATTGTGGTTTTCCTGAAGAGTGTTTTTAACCCTTAATGCGCTCCTCTCATCATTCTCCTCACTTATTCTGTCCACCAGAAGAGTAGTCTCCCTACAATGCAAAGAAATTATATTGTGTTATTAATATGCAGCAATATAAAATGTATACTGTATACTGTACATGTAATGTAATGTTGTAATATACAGTAAATATAAATATACAAAAAAATGTATACTGCTGTACTATAAATATAAATAGACAAAATATACAGTATACAGTACTGTTGTAATATAAATATACTATATAAATATACTGTTGTTATATCATAATAAATACACATCATATACTGTATATTCCGTTGTAAGATGAATTGCAATATACCAAAAGTGTATACTGCTGCACAAAAAATATAAATTGACCACACATACAGTACACTACAGTATATACTGTTGTAATATAATAAATATACTATATACTGTAAATACGGTATACTGTTGTTATATCATAATAAATACACATCATATACTGTATATTCCGTTGTAAGATGAATTGCAATATACCAAAAGTGTATACTGCTGCACAAAAAATATAAATTGACCACACATACAGTACACTACAGTATATACTGTTGTAATATAATAAATATACTATATAAATACGGTATACTGTTGTTATATCATAATAAATACACATCATATACTGTATATTCCGTTGTAAGATGAATTGCAATATACCAAAAGTGTATACTGCTGCACAAAAAATATAAATTGACCACACATACAGTACACTACAGTATATACTGTTGTAATATAATAAATATACTATATAAATACGGTATACTGTTGTTATATCATAATAAATACATATCATATACTGTATATTCCGTTGTAAGATGAATTGCAATATACCAAAAGTGTATACTGCTGCACAAAAAATATAAATTGACCACACATACAGTACACTACAGTATATACTGTTGTAATATAATAAATATACTATATAAATACGGTATACTGTAGATGTACACTACAGTTTTCTATATTTTTTTTGGTTAAGTTTTATAAATACAGTATACTTACGCATTTGTTACCCTTGGTGCCTTTTTGCGGTCTCTGTTTTTTCCTTGTGCATGATAGTACACGGTGCTTGATGGCACAACGAGGCCAGAAGCAGTTAACCAGCGCTGGATATCTGCAATTCGTTTTCCGCTCGTGTACATCTCCTTCATTCTCATGCTGAGATCCTTTGAAATCTTCTTAACAGGCATTGCTGCGAGTACTGTAGAAATAAATACAAACACAAGAATGTGTATTCGATGTTTAGTCGATATGTATTCAATGTGCAGTGAATCCACAAAATGGATGGTGTATTTATATGTTAATGACTCACATTACAGACCACCCACTTTCAACACCTGTACCTGGCCACCATGCATAAAAGGTTGTACACGTTGCATAGCCCACCACTTGCTGATCTTTATCTGAGCCATTGTCCAGATACTGCATTGTGCCTCCCGCTTACATTGAGCATCCCCGGTTCTATGGACGAAAGAACCATCTCACCTCTGCTGTGCCTGCCACACTGAAAAAGAGAAAGGCAGTTACCGTTTCCAAGCCAAAGGCAAAGCGACAGGCTAAGGCCAACAAAGAAAACCTTCTGCTGACCCCAAAGGCTAAGGCTTTTAAAACACGTCAGCCTTATTATGTGAAGAAGAAATACGGTACTGTGCTCGGTACGCAAGACGAATGGCAGCCAACTCACCGAATCCGCAGACCACTTCCCATAAGCTTCGACGACTCTGCTGTAGCTGTCCCAGAAATCTTCAGCCCGGCTTCTCCACCCCCATCTTCTCCGGTTCCATCTGAAGATGCTGCTGCCTCTGAAATCCACGGGTCACTGTCTCCTTTGCTCTTGGACGACTCTGCTTCTCTCCCGGAAATCCAGCGGTCACCTTCTCCATCCCTCTTCGACGACGCTGCAGCTTCTCCTGTACCGGGCATCCCCAGGTCACCTCTTCCACTCTCCATCGATGCCGCTTCTCTCCAGAGAACACCCATCTCATCCTCCATTGCACCCATCCCCCCAGATCTCCAGATGCCATGCACAAGCAGCTCGTTAGACCGGATCCTGAATGGGCTAAGTGTGGATCTCCCCGGGAATTCTAGTGTGCTGGCAAAGCTAGATCTGCTTCTGGAGTCGGTGCTACATATGGAGCAACGGATGCTACAAATGGAGCAACGGCTGGATCAACGGATGCTACATATGGAGCAACGGATGGATCAACGGATGGACAAGATAGAGGCAGACATAGCAGGCATACATTATTTGCTCGGTGTTAATGCCCCTGTTTCCCCGACGCTGGAGCAGGGGGGTGACATGGATGTGATGCATGGTACCTTCGACCCCCTTCCATCACCAAGCACACCCCCTCCACCAGAAGATGCAGTGTACTATGCTATTGAGGAGGACATGACAACCCCATCAAGACCACACCAGGAGACAACCCGGCGACCACTACCGGAGGAAAGCTTCCTCCCAGACACCCTACCATTGCCCATCGCCTCAAGTACACCCGCTCCCAAAAGACCTCCTACACCCGCTCGCATACAAACAGAGCCCGACATCTCCCTGTGCGATCTGACACCGGTGCTGAGGGAGAAGTATAGGGTGAGGAGTGCTGGTATACCACACAAGTATGCCTTGATCATATTTAAACACCATGTTCCCTACACATTGTACTGCGAGTGGGTGTTCAAAGTGAACTATGATGGGAATCGCCAAAAAAAGGCCCTTCCTTCTAATTTAAGGAAAAAGATTGTGGAAGAAATGCAGCGCTATTACCCTGTTACATATCCTGTAATGAGAGGCGTTAGAGACTGCATTAATGGCGTTTTGCGCCATGCAAGGAATCGGCCATGGATGGAAAATGGGGAGGACTTTCAGTGAGACCATACTGTAATATTGTGCTGTACTGTACAGTACATGTTTTACCCTATAGTACCTGCTGTACTTAAACAAATGATACTGAATGTTGTTGTGTGTTGCACGGTTTTTGTACTGTATTTGTAAATAAAAGTTTTTGGTGGCGACTTCAGCAATAAAAGAACTGGTTAATTTATCTCACACTCAGTACTACTGTACAAACTGCTTTTTGCTGCCAGACTGCAAACCCGCAAGACCAGCAACATTGTAACAAAAGAGCAATGAGCGCGCAATTGGCGTGGGAACTTCTGTTCTAAGGCCCCTAGAAATAATATTCTTTATTTTATTTATAAACTCACATTTATAAACCCCGTCACCCACCCCCGCTAAACACAATAAAAAATAATCACACACAGCATCTCCGCAATAAATAAATAAATAAATAAATACAAATAAATACATTTGAAATACATTTTTATTGATAGTGTAGATGTGCAGGGGGTCTCTGGAGCTGAATCGCGTTGGTTTTAGGTCTGGGGACCCCGTGCCCCCCGAGATACAGGCCCCTTTAGGGGGTGCCGGTATCCCTCTGCGTTAAAAGCCCCGATCACGTGATCGCGGCCTGTTAAACCAAGCAGAGCAGAGGGATACCGGCACCCCCTAAAGGGGCCTGTATCTCAGGGGGCACGGGGTCCCCAGACCTGAAACCTGTGCGCTTCAGCTCTGGAGACCCCCTGCACATCTACACTGTGAATAAAACACACACATCATTAAAGAATCATTCTTTAGCTTAGCGGCTATGCGCTATGGTAAAGAAGCAGCATTTCTGTATTTTTAATAATATTGTACAGTGAGCAGGGGGTTCCCTGAGACAGAAATCTAATCTCAGGGGACCCCCTGCTCCTGCACAATATTATTAAAAGTTCAGAAATGATGCTTCATTAGCATAGCGTATAGCCGCTAAGGTAATGAAGGGGTTAAGGCATAATAACCAATAAATACATTCAATACACTACCCACTACCCATGGCAACCTCTGCTGCTGTACAGTAAAACAGAGAAAAAAATTAACACTTTCAAAGTAATGTCCCCTAACCCCTTAATCACCATAGCGGTTATTAACCGCTACAGTCATGAAGGGGTTAACCCACCCTCACCCACCACTCGGGACACCTACTGTACATACCCTCCCACTCTAACCCCCCACCCCGTGAGGCCTAACCACCCTCAACCCTCACCCACTAACTACCCACAAGGGAGGCCTACCCACATACCGTTGGGGAACATTCCCCAAACCCCACCACCCACCCCCCACCCCCCACCCCCCACCCCCAGTCCCCGCAATCAAAACAATGCACAGCCCCACAATAAACAGCATTCTATTTATTAAATACATTACCCACCCCCTGTGCCCCCCCCCATAAATACAAGATTTATTCTTTTACATTCAGGGTCCAAAACGCAGCCCCACGCTAGTCCCCGGTGGGCTGGCAGGGCACCTGGACAGACCTACAGTTTACCAGCAGCATTCCACAGGTTCTGGAGGCCTGCTGGTGGATCCTGCCTGCACCATGGCGCCCAGGTGGTCTCCTTGGGTCACCGTGAGCCACAATTGGGTCCCCACGGTAGGCCCAAGGATGTCTGGGAGCCCCGGGTCAAACCCACAGGTGTCTGTGGGGCCTCGGGTGGTTCCCATGGGGGTCTGGGGAACTCACGGGTGCTCACTACGGGTCCGCGGTGCCCCCACAGAAGTGGGACCCCACATCATCATCCCCGCACCTACGGGTCGGAGGTGCCCCCACAGAAGTGGGACCACACATCGTCATGCCCGCAGACTACGGGTCCGCGGTGCCCCCACAGAAGTGGGACCACACATCATCATCCCCGCATGTGTCACCCGTGGAACCACCAGCCTGATACCCTTTAGGATACCCGAGGATTCCCGCGGGTGGTCTCCAGAGGTCCCACGCAAAACCACGGAAGTAACCCTGAATGTAAAAAAAATAAACCCCTATACATTCAATACATACACCCTCCCCCCCAACACCTACAGTACAATAATGTGCAAAATAACTATTATCCAGATATGGATAATAGATTAATTGCCCATTATTAAAAACATTAACTAGCATATACAAATAAATAAAGTACTACTGACCTCATCAATACGAAGTGTCCGACGCCAGCGCCTTCCTTCTCTTGCCCACACAAAACATAGCCAAAACCAAGCCAATACATTGCAATTACATTCAGATATCAATTAACCCCTTAAACACCTTATCGGATAATAACCGCAAAGGTAATTAAGGGGTTAAGCCACACAGGCACGATACCCACTCTTCACCCATGAATTTGTACTGTGGCTTCATCATGCAACTATACTGTATATATATACTGTATATATATATATACAGAGAGACAGAGAGAAAGAGAGAGAGAGAGATATATATATACAGTATATAGATATATATATATATATATATATATATATATATATATATCTATATACTGTATATATACACACACGTTATATACAGTACACACCCATGATAAACCAATATACAGTACAAATAAATGTAGAAGGGTTATCAAAAGCATACTGCCCTACAACCAAACACGTCTCCATACAGACACTACATTAAAATCAATTTCCTTTAAAAATCCTAACTGATCTCACAATCTACTGTACTGTATATGATCAGAAACCAATGAAAAAAGTCACATTCCAAAATGCATAAAATCTATGCACCATACTGTATACATTCTGCAAATTAATCAACGTAAACAAAAATCAATTAGCAATCATTATTTACTTACCTAAACATTTCACACTCAATCATGAACAATGAAACCATTAACAGATTCACGCCTAGAGCAGAACAATTAAGCCTTTGAAAAAATATAAGTACCGACAAAAATACAACCTTTACAGTACAACCAAGGCTATCTATCCCTGACCTTCCTCAAACACACAATACAATACCAAGGAATAATACATCTATCTAATTTTAAAATACTTTAAACTCACAAAATAATTAAAAACACATCTAATCCAGCTTTTAAAACATCATCATTTCTTACCCTGAATGTATACTGTACAGTATATCTCTCTAGACATATATATTGTACATACATACATACATACAGTGGCAAGAAATGATATACCACAAAAAAAAAAATTACACATGTTAAAAAACCTTTTGAAAAAATTAACAAGTTAAATAAAATACATTTCTTTACTGTAGTTCACTTACCATTACTTGCCCCCACCGACTCACGTTGCGCAGCTTACTCACGAACCAATCCACGATCAGGAACCCATAAAATAATAAACCATTCAAAATAATAAACATTAAACTAAAAATCCAAACCAATCCACGGGTCTTCTACTTGTAATACATCTTCATCTGTATTCTTCTTTCTTCTATCTCCTTCCGGGCGGGGCAGGGCGTGGTCTTCTTTCCATCATCGGCCACGCCCTTGTCTTTTTTCTTCTACGGAGGTCCTTCCTCCGCGGCGTCTGGCTGCAAAATGAGACGACATAGGCTTTTAAAGGCCTATGACGTCACATTTTTCGTCATGGTTCCCACGGTCCTGATTGGACCGTGAAAACCATGTGTTTTGGCCGATAAAAAAAAAATGATGACGTCACTTAAAGGGAATGAAAGCACAGCCAATCAGAATGGCTTTGCTTCAATTGCCTTTAAGATGACGTCATGAAAAGGCACATGGCCGTGCACACATGGTACTAGAGCCAATCAGAGCGTGGGAACTTTATCCCTACTCTGATTGGCTCTGGTATACCATGTGTCAGGGGCTTGGGGGAGAAAGGATGTGACGTCAATAAGGATAAAGTTCCCACGGTATGTGGGTAGGGGGTGAGGGTGGTTAGCAATGCAGGGAGGGAGATTTACTGGTAACAGAAACATCTCTCTCCCTTCAATGTAATCTGTTTAAAGCCCCCTCCCCCCTAATGTGTGTTTCTGTAAAATCTCTCTCCCTTCAATGTAATCTGTTTAAAGCCCCCTCCCCCCTAATGTGTGTTTCTGTAAAATCTCTCTCCTTTCAATGTAATCTGTTTAACAGAAACATTAGGGGGGAGGGGGCTTTAGGCCTTTACATCTCTCTCCCTTCAATGTAAACTGTTTAACAGAAACATTAGGGGGAGGGGGCTTTAAACAATGCTGTGTATAATGTATAAGGTTTTTTACAATTAGATAGATGTAATCCTTGGTATTGTAAGGGTTAGATTTGGTTTTAAATTGTGTTTTCTGGTTGGTACTTACAGTATATATTGATTTTTGTATACTTGATTGGTTAAAATAGTTGAATTGTTTGGAAGTGTTTGTATTTACTGGTAGAGTAGCTTGCAATTACGTATATTGTTAACATTCATTTGCAGAATGTATATGGTGCATAGATTTTATGCATCATTTATACAATGTAAATGCAATGTACTGTGTGGATTGGAATGTTATGTTTTATATTGTAAAATAAGTTAGGATTATTAAATGGATTATTATTATTGTCTGTATAGAGAAGCGTTATCTGTAGGACAGTATGATTTTGATAACCATTCTACATGTATTTGTACTATTGGTTCATCATGTGTGTATATATACTGTATACTGTATATATATATATATATATATATATATATATATATATATATATATATATATATATATATATATATATATATATATATATATATATATATATACACAGTGTATATATATACAAAGTATATACAGTACTGTATATGTATAGGGATTGTTATTATATATATATACTGTATACTGTATATATCCAGTATATAAATACAGTATATATTTATTTCTCTTCATGTATTTATTTATTTATTTAGATTTATTTATTAATTGTGGGGCTGCTGTGTGTGTGTATTTTTTTTATTGTAGGTAGCGGGAGGGTGGGTGAATGGGGTATTAGCCCCAACGGTGCTTGTTTAGGGCTTGCGGGGGGTAGCGGGAGGGCTTAACCCCTTCATGACCGTAGCGGTATTAACTACTACGGTCGTGAAGGGGTTAAGTGCACCCGCAACCCCCCCGCAAGCCCTAAACTCCCACCAAGGGCCAAATACCCCCCCTCACCCATCCCCACCCACTACACACAATAAAGCGGGCACGGTGGGTTAACCCCTTCATTGCCTTAGCGGCTATCCGCTATGGTAATTTCGCAGTATTTTCAGTATTTTTAATAATATTGATCAGGAGCAGGGGGGGTCCCTGAGCATTAATTTCTGGCTCAGGGAACCCCCTGCTCACTACAATATTATTAAAATACCTCTCTCTGCTGCAAACACATCTCGCCCCCAGTATGTGCAGTAATTTACTGAACATGTACAGTACAATTCATTATAGGGGACGGCTTCACAGAGAACAGCTCGCAAGCGCCACCATGTGTATTTAGACGGCATTGCAGTATTTCAGCAAGCCGGAATAAAAAGCTTAAATTCCTGCCGGAAAATAACGCAATGCAATCTGGCAGCAAACTATCATTAACCTGAATACACCCGAGTATACCCGAATTCGCGGGACTAGCCGTGCTCGAATAAAGTGTGTCGCCAGTGTAATAAGGCTTCTTTAAAGCCTTACGTGTAGCCTTTGGATTCGTCAGAAGGTTTTCTTTATTAGCCTTAGCCTTTCGCTTTGGCCTTGGCTTGGAAACGGCTGCCGCCTTTTGCTTTTTCTGCATGACAGGCACAGCAGAGGCGAGTGGGTTCCTGCGTCCTTAGAATTGGGGTTGATCCATGGAAGCAGATAGCACAATGCAGTATCTGGACAAGGGCAAGTTCAGATACAGATCATCGAGTGGAAGGCTATGCAATGTGTGTCACCTTTCATGCATGGCGACATGGTGCAGGTGTTAAAAGTGTGTGTACTCTAATGTGACTCATTAAAGTATAAATACACCATCCAGTTTGTGGATTCACTGCACATTGAATACACATTGACTAAACATCGAATATACATTCTTGTGCTTGTATTTCTTTCTACACACAGCGATGCCTGTTAAAAAGATTTCTAAGGATCTCAGCATGAGAATAAAGGAGATGTACACGAGAGGACAACGAATTGTAGATATTCAATGCTGGTTAAGTACTTCTGGCCTCGTTGTACCAGCAGCCACTGTGAGCTATCATGCACACGGAAAGACCAAAAAAGTCAAGAGGACAACAACGGTAACTACCGCGTAAGTACTATACTACTGTATACTGTAAAGTAATTACAGTATCTATCTATTATTATTGTTATCGCTGTATATTTAAACTGTATAACTCTATTCTATACAGTATCTATCTATTATTATTGTTATCGCTGTATATTTATATAACTCTATTCTATACAGTATCTATCATTATTGTTATCGCTGTACAGTATATTTATACAGTATATTTTATTTACACACAATTTATACAGTATAACTATTCTATTAAAGTAATATCTATATTGTGGCCCACTGTAACGTATTGTTGTTTTTCCTTTAAACTGTAGGGAGACAACTGTTCTGGTTGACCAAATAAGTGAAGAGAATGATGAGAATAGTGCCTTAAGGGTCAAAGACGCTCTGCAGAAAAATCCCAATCTAACGTATCAGAGACCAGCATTAAGAAGATGAGACGCAGAATTGGATGGAAATATGGACGTGTGAGGTTAGTACTGGACAGTACAGGTGAAAAGTGTGGTTTAATAAACTGTACTGTACCTATAAAATTATTCCTTGTCATTACAGAGCGTACCCTATGATTAGGGACGTCAACAAGATAAAGAGAGTGGTCCAGGCACAGGCATGAATCGACAGTGGCGAAACTTTTCAGGATTGCATCTTTACTGACGAGTCTACTGTATCTCTGTAGAGATTTGCCACAAAAAAGGACACATACCTATGAAGACGCATCCAAAACACCCAGTGAAGATGCATGTGTGGGGTGCCATCTCTAGGCGTGGACCAGGATGCATCGTTATCGTTGATGGTACAGTATAATAATGCACAGTCACATGCTGTAGCCTTAAGCACTGTACTGTACTACTGTAGTGTGCATTATTTTGAGCACTTTTCTTTTCTTGTTACAGGAATCATGAATAAAGCTTTTTTCCAAGAGTAAATAGTGCCTGAGATTGTGGAATACATCACACATGAATTCCCAGATGGTCACTGTTTCTACCAGGACAACGATCCAAAGCACACCGCGTCAACTGCGCATATTCTTGCCTGCGGTATCAACTGGGTGAAGATGCCAGTGGAGTAAGTATGGTAACCGTTTCTCATTTTTTCCCACTGTTTACTGTGTATCTCTTTAACTAATTATCCTTTTTTCCCCCTCCAATGACCGATCGCCAGACTTCAATCCTATCGAAATGGTTTGGCATCAGCTGAAGGACCATATCCGAAAAGTGGTGAAACCCTCAGAAAAGGATGAGTTGGTGAATGGCATAAGGAGTTTTTGGAACGATGTGCTCACCGTGGAAGGATGTAATAAATATATCGACCATATTGCGACTGTGTTGCCCATTGTGATAGAGTGTAAAGGGCCAGCATCAGGAAGGTAGTATGGTAAGTACAGGCACACCAAGTACAGTATGATACAGGTAAGTATGGCACAGATTGTTTTACAGTATACAGCAGGCACTTTACTGCATTAATTTTACATTTTTAGAGAGCGCTGCCCAACTGTAATAATCTTGTTACAAGATATTTTACAGTATAGTAGTTCCAATACAGTAGTTTGACAGTAGTAACTGCATACAGTAGTCTAATATGGAGTCATTTTATTGTACACAATGCAATTATATGCACTTTACTGCACTAATTTTGTCTTTCCTTTTCAGAGACAGCTGGCTGCACTACAAAAGGACGGTGGGTTGGGGGAGGGGGGTATCATGTGTAAATTGTGTTAACTGTGTGTATAGTGTATCTACAGTCATGATTTACAATCCCTCCCTCTCTCAATGAACTACAGAATGCAATGACGAACAAGAGAGACTAAAAATTTGTATTACTGTTTTTATTATTATAAATGTGCATTGTTCATGATTATTTGTATTTTTCATTCTTCCATGATTATGCACCGGCCCTCAAATTTCAACTGACAGAAGAACTACAGTATACTATGGTACACTACTGTACGTGTACAAAGAAGATAAACACTGAAAATGATTATTTGCATTTTTTATTCCTGATAAAATAAAATAAATATTTCATTACATTCTCATTTTTTTTCTTTGAACTTTAAATTCACTGTGAATTCAAGAAGGCTTATATTTTTATTCATTTGTTACATTTTTATTCATTGGCTAATCAGATGAACATATTCAATTTGAGAAGGGTTTATCACAAGTGCGCATGCATTACCGTAAACAAAGCCTCACAGGGTTTTTCATCATAATGGATTAGCATAAGGGATTAGCCAAGCATTTGAATATTATTGTGAAGTTATACACGCATGCGCATTAATCATCAACTAGGTCCCTTGACAAAGAGGATTACACACAGGCACAGAGATGTGACGCTGGGCTCGGGACGATTAAAAGCACAAAGCCAAGCTTTTGAAAATGAATGGTTTTCGAGAGGTGTCGATAAGACAGAAAAAAAAGTGCCCAATCCCCGTGTAATAAAAGATTACAAAAGGTTTAAAGGTTTAATAAAACAATCGTTCAGACAAATTCAAACTCACAAATTTGCCATAATATTAAAGCGTGGTATGAGATGGGTCTAATGCGCCAACACGTGACCTCTGGGACCTCACTGTCGGTGTTCTGTTGTGAATGTCCTCTGGCAACCCAGAGATAGCACCGTTAGAGTTCCTGGTTTAGGGGACTGCTGTTACACAAAAGTATTCCCAGCAGGAACGGCAGCTTGTACTTCCACTGTTCTTTGGCAAAATGTCTCTCAATCAGCCACCATAGATCTCTTTTCACCACGTGACCCTACGCGTTTCTTCCGCAACCGGATTTCATCTTTGGATGGATTTGAATTGGAATTGCTTACTATATACGTGGGTCAATGTGGGACCCAACTGGGGTCCACGGGTGTGCCCGTGGGTGCCTGGGGGTCTCGGGTCAGCCCCACAGGTGTCTGGGGGTCCTTGGGTGGTTCCTACGGGGGTCTGGGGCCCTCGGGTGGCCCCGGCGGGTCCACGGGCGCCCACAGCTGTGGGGCCCCTGGTTCTGCCCCACAGGTGTCCCCCGTGGGTGGGTCCGCAGGTGGTACCCATGGGTCCCCAGAGGTCCCCGCAGACCTAAGAAACCAACACAGTAGGTAAAAAAAATAAACATGTCATATACATTTAAATAAATCAAAATCAGAAGACCCGAGAGTGACGGTATGAATTACAAAATTAAAGAAAGACTTGGTTGTTTTTTTTTACCTGGGTTCCTGTGGATTTGTTCGAGAGCATGCGGTGTCCCCGGGAGTTGGTGAGTGAGCGAGCTCATCTAAAGGTAGGGAAACAAAAGAAATGTATATTATTTTACTTTTACAGGTTTTTTAATTTTTGAAAATGTGATTGTTTATTTAATGTCCATTTATTGCCCCTGTATGTATGTATGTCTATATAGATAAACATACATACATACATACATACATACATACATACATACATACATACATACATACAGGGACACTCAATGAGTGTTTTGCAAATTATTGTTTGCCTTGTTTTGATATATTTAACATGTATTTTGCTGCTTTTTGTAAAAATGTTTGTGCAATGTAATTTTAATTTAGTTAGATGTAATTGTTGGTGGTTGCAATAGTTTATTTAAGGGGGGGCTTGCTTTTGAATAGTGGCTTATTTTTGGTAATTAGATTTTGGCTGATGGTGTTTGAACATGCATTTATTTCTGAATGGTTTGATTTTAGGATTTGAATAGTGAATCATGTAATTGATTTGGATTGGATTAATTGATTGATGGTAATTTTTTTCTGTTTACTTCTTGCTTTGTTTTTATGATTGTTTGGATGCCATTGTAGCTTGTTTATAATTTTGAACATTGATTTGGCATAGTGTTACATGATGCACAGATTAATCGCACCATGTACCCTGTACAATTCAATTGTTTGCTTGGCATATATTTATTTGGCTAGGTGCTGTGTTCTCTTGGGAGATGTGATTTATTTTCTTTTGCAATGTGATTTGATTTTGAGATGCAATGTGCTTTTTTGATTTTGAGATGTGCTGTTTTTATTTGTGTATGTTATGGTAAACCTTAACCATTTCTTTATATATATTTATATATCGTGATGCCTAAACCACGTTGCAGTCTCTTTTAGTCCTAAATAAGGCAGGAAACACTGTATTTCTCTATACTTGGGGTTTATTTACAGGGATTAAATAAACAACAGAACCACTGTCCCTTTAAGAAAAACCAAATAATAAAATCAAATCCTATTTCCATTAGGAAAGTTAACTACACATTCAGCTCCAACCCTTACTAACCCGGGTTGATAGCTAAGCTCATTCCACCCCAAACAGATATTATTGCTGAGCATATAAAGTCTCTATATACAGCAAATAAGGGTTTGACTTATCTGTAAATCCAGGTGTTGGTGCAGACGTCCCTGCTTCAGCACAGCTCTCTCTCTGCAGTGTCTCTCACTCTTTACCATCTTCTTTTTAACAAGCTTCTGTTATCTGGGGAGCTCCTCTGTCTCCCCCCTTCTCTGCGGGAAAAAAAAAGTCTCACTGTACCATCCGTTTAAAGCACCTCCTGACTATTCAGAGTAGGCTAATTAGCTTAATTAACTAGCATCTGAACAGCCATTTCCAGGAGGATTAACTCTATGAGAGCTGCAAAGTCCCATAACTACCCAATTCTAACCCCTAGAGGGCAGTGAACGCATCACAATATATTTAAATATATATTATAGAATACAAACAAGACTGCGCCTTAAAGTGTAAACCGATCCCCAGCTAAATGTTATGACAATTTAGTTTAAGTATAAAAATAAATTTATATTAAAAGAATTATAGCCCAAAAGATAGCGGACTATTTAAATAGCACAAATTGGATCAAAAAATAATATATTAATTGAAAAAAAATATATATGTGTGTATGTCTGGATGTTGTAAGTATATATATTACACATTGACTGCCTAACCTCCTTTGTGGTTTACGCCATTTCATTCCCATGTGGTATTCAATACATCGGAAGGACTGCACGGCCTTTAAGCACACGGTTCTTAGAACATCAGAGAAATATCCTACATGGGTTACAAACTCATACGTAGCTTTTCTCGTCACTATCAATCCAAACACAATCAAGATCCTACATCACTGGTAGTAATGGGTATTGAAGCCATTAATTCAAATCTATTAAATGGTGATAGACATAAACTCTTAAATCTACGGGAGACTTATTGGATTTATGTTTTGGGGACATTGGTTCCAGATGGCTTAAACGATTGCATTGACATCAGCACAGTAGTGTAGACAGTGCTGTTTCCCATAAGTGTCGACATGACATGGAGGTCTTGGTTGGACATGTCACATGTCCCCTCTGTGTTAGTCTCATGAGGGTTTCATCTTCCATATCTATTCAGAATCTATTATTTTTATTATGAATTTCACAATAAATATGTACATACAGGTATATATGTATATAATCTTTTTCACTTATATTTTATATCTAATAATAATTAAAATATTTAAAATGTAAATTTATAGTTAATTTATAGTTATACACAAATTTTTGCTTTTTCACATATTTATTTATTTACACATTTAGTTTCACACATTATGGTTAATAATTAAAGCACATATGCACAACAAACAACAAGATACAATCAGCGCAAATCTTAACACTTTGTTAATGTAGTAATACTAAAAACCATACCTGGCCAAATCAGTCAAAACAAGAGGTATTAACCCTTTCAATCAACTAACCCTACAAAAAATGCTGCCACTTAGGTCCACGGCTCCACACTTGCCGCCAGAGATTTGTATAGAAAAGAACGACCTAGGCGCAAATGTTCAGGGAAAGAAGAAAAGAGAAAAAAACATCATAGGGCAATATATCTGAGCAATTCAGGGGTTAGGTGGTAAGGTATGCACTTACACTTAGTACAGCAAAAATCAGCCTTTAATCCACTCTGGGATTCAGGAACTCTGCTTCCAACGTTGGTCTGTCTCTCTCTGTAATCTTTGTGTCCTCTGGATCAGTGATTTAAACGATGCTCCAACAGCTATCACAACATCACAATGCATCTGCTACCAGATGATACCTTGTAGGTGGATAGATCTCACAGAAGGGATAGGTAGGGAATAAAAAAGGAAGAACAGGGATAGTGTAAAACCTTTTAATAAAATGAAACTAAAAACAAAAAATTGGTATTGAACTCATATGCTGTGAATTGAATACAGGCAGTTGAGAGTATAAGCGAGTCTCTCACACTCGATTCTGGAGAACGCCCGTTGCCATCACTGTTCGCTCGTGCGGTTACTTCCGCATCACGTGGCCCGGCTCTCGCGAGATTTTGTCTCTGAATTTTGGTGATACGCTGCCTTGGCTCCGTAGTGCGGAATTGGTTTCTCAGCGTGTCTCCAACTGCTCCGTGAAAGCGTTTGCCCTACGCGTTTCCCCACTTCGGCGTTGTCAGGGGCTGCTATCATTGACTAATCCCTACTAATACTCTCAACTGCCTGTATTCAATTCACAGCTCAGTCACGGTACACAGCCTTGCCCAGAACTAGATACACGCCAGTTTTGTTTCCGGAGGACTATCTGAACCATAGTGTCGCTTCCTGAGTTCCTGCTGGACGGAGACCCAGAGGAGCACTGCGATCCCATGCGGTGAAGACACAGAGTGAGCTGACAAGCTGAATTCTCGTCTGGTGCATGAGTATACCTCATAAAATGCTGTTTTTACTTTGTTGTTTGTGAGTTAGCATTTTGTTGGATTTTTTAGGGATAATAAATGTGTATTTTTTTGGATATATTGCACTATATATACATATATATATATAATATGATATATATGGGCTTGATGAAGCCAATGTACAAATGAATGGGTGAAGGGTGACTGTACTTGCCAGGGGAGGGTGGTTAGGCCTCGTGGGTGGGTATCGGGGCAGGGTGGATTAACCCCTTAATTACTTTTGTAGGTTATTAACTGCTAAAGTGATTAAGGGGTTAAGTGACATTAGAATGTATTTGTATATGAGGACAAGGACGTTGGTGGCTGTCGGATGGCCTTCATATTGCTGTGGTAAGTAGAACTGTATTTTTTAAACTTAATTTATGCTTTTTAATGTGTTAATAATGGACAAATAATCTATTATCCATATCTGGATAATAGTTATTTTGCCCATTAATGTACTGTATGTGTTTGGTGGGGGGGGGGATATTGATTTATTTAAATGTATATGACATGTTTATTTTTTTACATACTGTGTTGATTCCTTAGGTCTGCGGGGACCTCTGGAGATCACCTGGGGACCCATGGACGCCCACGGGTACCACCTGTGGACCCACCCACGGGGGACACCTGCTGGGAAGAACTGGGGCCCCCACAGCTGTGGGGGCCCAGTAGAATCGCAGGAACCACCCGAGAGCCCCAGACCCATGTGGGAACCACCCGAGAGCCCCAAGACACCTGTGGGGCTGACCCAGGGACCCCCAGACACCCACATGCCCACCTGTGGACCCCATTTGGGGCCCACAGTGACCCACGGGCACCACCTGGAGGCCCATAGCATCTGGCAGGGACCACCCGGAGGCCTCCAGACCCTGTGATTCTGGTGCACTGTTGGGTCTGCGGACACCCGTCGGGACCACCGGGGACTCCCGTAAGTCTGGGGTATTAACCCTGTATGTAAAATAATAAATCATGTTTTTATGAGGGCACGGGGGGTGGGTTATGTCTTAATGTTTATTAAATATTGTAATGTGTATTGTGGGGCTATTCTGTGTAGTGTTTTTATTGTGGGGTGTGGGGGAAGGGGGTATTGTCCCCATGGGTGGGTTGGTAGGCCTACCAAGTGGGTAGCGGGGGAGGGTTAGGCCTCCCGAGTGAATGGTGGGGGAGGGTGTGTTAACTCCTTAATTACTATAGCGGTTAATAACCGCTAAGATAATTAATGGGCTAGGGGACATTAGATTGGCCCTTTTTATTCTTGTGTATGTTTTTCAGCACCCGAGGGCAGGGACAGTGATGAGGATAAGGATGGCCTTCGTCGTGGGTGCCTGGCAGGGGTGAGTGCAAGATGTATTTATTTTATTTATTGTGATGAATGTATTTGAAATGGGTAAATGCATTATTATCCATATGTGGATAATAGTCATTTTGCACATAACTATAGTGTATGTGTTAGGGGGGCAGGGGAGGGTACTGTATTTTTGTACACGTATTGTTTATTTTTTTGGGGTACACCATTGGTACCGCAGGCCCGCGGACACCTCCGGACACCCGCGGGGACCCCCGGACATCCCCGCAGGGTCAGTCGGTCACACCCGCCGGCCTGTTGTATTTATGGTGTGCTTGCCTTTCCTTTTGCCTTTGGCTGGCGTGTTTTTCTTGCGCATTTTTAAAACACGATCACTTATCGTAGCTTTGAGAATCGTGAAGACTGGCAGAAATCAGCGCATTTAGCTGATTGTACGAGCTTTTTGGGACTTAGAAAAATTTCTTCAAAAAAGCCAGTTTAAGAGCGCAAACTCCCTGTTATCACTGCTCAGTGAATCGCGCTGAGCGCAATATCACGTTCTAAAAGCACTTTCCGCTCTTAAAGCCACTTTTTGGAGTTTAGTGCATAACCCCCTTAGTCTCTAAGTCGGGGGGGGGGGAACGGGAACAGGTGAAGGGACCAGTAAGTCAGTCTCTGGTCGCGACTCAGTCTAGCTTACCTGTCTGGTTTCCGCAAAGCTCTCTGGAACTGTTGGTCCCAAATGCAGGGGGACTGGGGATGATTCCGCTGAGAGCTTGGCTGACTGACTCCTGGTAATAGCTGCATCCAGAGCCAGCTCTGCTGTGAACATACAGGTAACATGCCCCAGGTCATTGCCAAGTAGAACCTCAGCATCTAACCCAGGCAATACCCCCACCTCTCTTATGCCACGTCCGGCACCCCAATCCAAAAAGACCTGGGCAATCTGGAGTGACAGCGGTCCTCCATCTGGCATGGTCACTTGCATCCCGGTGCCCGGGAGCAAATCCTCTGGTCGGACCATATCAGGTCAGACCAGGGTAATGGTGGCACCGGAGTCCAGCAAGCCATCAACTTGGCGATCACCGATGGTGACCCTCCGCAGATGCTTCTGCCGGACATCATTAGATTGCAACCCGACTGGTGCAACTTAATGCCCCTCTGTCTCCACTGCTTGTCCCGAGGTGGCAAACACATATCTCTCCACATACGTCCCTCTGTGGGTTGATTCCATGGCTGTGCTTGACTCCTCTGTGTGTGCCAGCCACAAATGGGCAACTGGCCTTGTAGCTGGAGAACATTGCCTCTGATCGGGTCCACAGGACCTGGCACGTCCGGACAGTCTGGTCTGATGTGACCTACTTTGTTACTTAGATAGCATCTCCTTTCTTGCTTTAACAATGCAGCTTTTGAAACACTGTTCTCTGCTGCAGGCTTGTGTTCCCACTGAGGAGTCTGCTTGGCTCCCTTGGCTGGCACAGCTGGTTTTCATTGGAGCCTCTTTCTCATCCATCCAAGAGTGACTGGTCACATACTCATCAGCCATCCTGGCACCTTACACATGGGTCTTAGGTTTACGGTCAAAGACCCATGCCCTCACGTCCGATAGACACTGCTTGAAAAACTGTTCTTGGAAAATTAAGTCCAGCAAAGTGTGGTATTTTGTAGCACCACAACCCTCCCCCCACTGGTTCCCCTGCATTGCCATGCGGGCCCCATTTCAGACATAGGACTCCTTGGGATAACATTCCCCTGTCCTGAACTTGCCCCGGTATGCTTCTGGGGTGAGGGCATACTGTAACAGCAGCAAAGCTTTTACATGTTGGTAATTTCCCGGTCTTCTCGTGGGATACCCTGCAGCATTTCTTTTGCAACCCCAGACAACAAGGGGTGCATTCTCAGCACCCTGTCCCGTTCTGGCACCTGGTATCTCTAACATGGTGTTTCAAAGTCTGTGAGAAAACCATCAATTTTATCAGTGCCACAAACAACAGTTTGAACAGTTAAAACTGTGGTGGTCCACTTGGGGAATTGCTTTTCCCCCATTGATCATATGGAAGTGAGGGGACACTTGGCCGTGTACTGCTGCAAGCATCCGAATCCTCCCATCTGCTTTAGCCCTCTCTCCCCATGGGATAAGAAGTGCTGTGAGTCCAGGGTTAGCAAGTCCAGTAGCCACAGGGACTATCCCTCCCGCACACCCAAGACCCAGTCCTTCACCATTATCCCAGTGAGCACACTCTCCCTCCCCATGTCCATCTCCCTCCGGGGCTGGATTAACCTCCTGCACCCTGCACCCCGGGCTAGCATGTGATCACTGTGGCTGCAGTTACAGGCTCTGTGCCCTCAGGGAAAGCAATGCTGGCTTCATACCATTCAAAATTTTCCTCCAGTTGCATCTTTGACCGACCAGCCATCGGTAGTCCATAACCTTCACAACAGGCAATGATCCGGGCACGATCCCAAGTCCATAATCGTCCTGCTCGTTTGTCCATGTTCCACCAGCTTGCACAAAGTTATGGGACAAAGGGTGACTGTATTTTTCCGTTCTCTTGTAAACCGTGTGTATGTTACCTCTTGCTTTGAGAGCTCGCAACTTTCGAGTCTCGCGCTATGCTATAGGATCTCACAGGATGCTACACTGGCGACACACTTTATTCGAGCTCGGCTAGTCCCACGAATTCGGGTATACCCGGGTGTATTGAGGTTTGTAACTGTTTTCTGCCCGAGTGCATTGCGTTATTTTCCAGGCAGGGATTGAAGCATTTTATTCCCGCTGGCTGCAATACTGCACAGTATATATATATATACTGCATTACAATTCATGAATTTATGCCATCTGGTAGACACGCGAAGCATTGCAGCCTATTAAATCCTAATCATTATCATTTCACAGATCAGCCGCCCGTCAGCCAGGCATGAACCCAGGCTGGGAAGGCAAACGCAACGGGGCTTGTCAGAGGTGAGGAGCGGCGCATTCCAGGTATCTGCCAGGTACATACTGGGTATTTGCTCGAATAAAGTGTGTCGGTGCAGTATATCATAGGCTCAATTAGATCTCGCCGCTGCCACCTGAAAAAAAGCCTGTCACGGGAGACCAGCACTTTGTTGATATTTGAGGCGCGTTGCCTAGCAACATGACGTCACCGCGTCATCACGTCAGCAGCGTCATATGACGTTAAGATGCGCGATGACGTCAAATGCCTGTCATGTGAGACAAGCACTTTTAACACCTTAATACCCAGATCATTTGATTGAGCAAAGCAAAGAGATAAAATAAATTGTGATTTATTTACAGAAAAGAACATACACACATTAATTTAAAATGACACTAAAAATACACTTGCTGGGTCGGGGCAAACGGAAAATCTTGTTCCCAAAATGAAATCTTTGGAAATAGAGTCTCTAGGCACAATTTCCCAGGAGCGACAGTTGTGCGCAAATAGAGTTGGAAAGCAGTCCTCGGTCAGTGGCGCCGCTCGCAACCGCTGTTACTCTGCCAGAGCTGCTTCCTTCATTCTGCCACTGTGGTATTGGATCTGGGAACCTTAGTTCTTACGAACTACTTAAGCTTGTTACGAATCTTTGTTACGATGTTAATCTTGGATGAATCTTGTAACATGATGAATCTGATTCCAGATTGCCTGCAGGGTTTCTTATAAACTAAACAGTCCTATACATAACCCGTGCAGCCAATATACTCCATGGGAATAATATTCTCCACCTATCCCATAGTGGCCAATACTTTGTAAAACCTGGCACAGGGCTTCTTAGTTTGCTAAGGGCATGCACGAACCTCGCACCTTTTCCGTTTAGCATACCAGACACAGACCCCTTACCTGGCGACATTTTGTCTGAGCTGGCCGGACATCTGGCCCATTTGCCTGGACATTTACTAAGATGGGGATACTTGTGTTACACCTCCCCACTTGACACCTTAGTACGTCGGCGCCTTTCAACCAGACTTTTTCCAGACATTGTGGCATCGAGCCAGTGGGATGCTTTAGAAATCTAAGGCTGAATATGCGCGTTACCTTGCAGGAATTTCCTGCCATACATTTCTAACGATAGTTATTACAAATAAAGTGTTTCCGCAGTTTCTGGCGTTTTAGATGAAAATCCCTATGTGCCTAACATATTGGTACAATTAAAATAGGGGGACTTTAATTCATCAATTTTTATATAACTCTATAAAAATTACGTTAGATGGTTTTTCGTGATTTAACCCAAACGCCGCTCACAGCAAATCTCAGGGCTCTAGGAGCTTCCTAGCGAAAGTTAGCTAAAAGCCACTTGTTTATGCTACCAATCGCTGGGTTTTATAACCATTTTTTCCTTATCGCGGTTACAGGAAAACTCTGCCACAGTTATACATTTCATTTAGAAATCACATTAGTCTCACCACTTTATACCTGGTGTCGAGTGGCTACTCAGCCTTTTATCACAGGTATTGGGAGTTAGGTGATCTTCTAAACCCTTAGGGGTATATATATTTGTTTGTTAGTAACTACTTGTTGGGTGTATGGTCTGAGGAAAGGACAAGCGAGTCCTAAAACGTCACTGTATACACTTGCTCTGATGGGTTAATACAACAGAAGTCTTTGTACTCAATTTAAAATCTTTTGTGTGCTTCTTCTATTGTATTCTCTACAATTTCGTGGATCCAGCTTTGAGACGCCTGGGTCAGCAGAGGGTGAGCACCAAAAGAAAACATATTTTACCCATTATTATTAAAAGTAGTGTGCCATTTATACTTACCTTCTTCATATTGTCTCATATTGTCAGATATCCATAAGTGAGCACCCACTATGTCAATTTATGACATAAGTTAACATAATTGAACTATTTTATTACACACAATTAGAAGTAGATCAGTTAATACAGTCATCAACATCCACCACTACATGAAGCTTTCTGAATAGAGATGACCACAGGACTCTAATCCGTAGACTCGAGGGACTAACCAAAAAAGAAATTAGTTATCAACTCCATCAGTCAACTCTGTTGGTATATATTAAAATCAGGCGTATACAACATGGCCTGAGAGTCAATTTAAGACCCTCTTTATGCAAAAATAACAAGAATCATAGCGAGAAATGGTTTCAAATTTGTAACAAATGCTCACTAGAGCTAATGGTCCTGATGGTCGGCAGTTTGGAATAGGACTTAGGGGACATTTACACTGGCGACACACTTTATTCGAGCTCGGCTAGTCCCACGAATTCGGGTATACCCGGGTGTATTGAGGTTTGTGACTGTTTTCTGCCCGAGTGCATTGCGTTATTTTCCAGGCAGGGATTGAAGCATTTTATTCCCGCTGGCTGCAATACTGCACAGTACACTGGCGACACACTTTATTCGAGCTCGGCTAGTCCCACGAATTCGGGTATACCCGGGTGTATTGAGGTTTGTGACTGTTTTCTGCCCGAGTGCATTGAGTTATTTTCCGGCAGGGATTGAAGCATTTTATTCCCGCTGGCTGCAATACTGCACAGTACATATATATATACTGCATTACAATTCATGAATTTATGCCATCTGGTAGACACGCGAAGCATTGCAGCCTATTAAATCCTAATCATTATCATTTAACAGATCAGCCGCCCATCAGCCAGGCATTAACCCAGGCTGGGAAGGCAAATGCAACGGGGCTTGTCAGAGGTGAGGAGCGGCGCATTCCAGGTATCTGCCAGGTACATACCGGGTATTTGCTCGAATAAAGTGTGTCGGTGCAGTATATATATATATATACTGCATTACAATTCATGAATTTATGCCATCTGGTAGACACGCGAAGCGTTGCAGCCTATTAAATCCTAATCATTATCATTTAACAGATCAGCCGCCCGTCAGCCAGGCATGAACCCAGGCTGGGAAGGCAAACGCAACGGGGCTTGTCAGAGGTGAGGAGCGGCGCATTCCAGGTATCTGCCAGGTACATACTGAGTATTTGCTCGAATAAAGTGTGTCGGTGCAGTAAAAGGATTTAACAAAGTTAAAGGAGGAATTAGAACCCCAGCTGAACCAGGAGAAAACAACTGAACTGTTTAATGAACTAGTTGAAAATCATAGGAAGGAACTGGAACTGTTTAAGCTTCCGGAGAGATACCTTTGATTATCAGTATAAAAGAGTATACAACTGGAAAATAAACACCCAAGTGCCAAGGAAACAACACTCTGAGCAAAGACAAAGAGAATTTGCAACAACATCCTCATCCAGCCAGGAAACAGCCTCTGCATCTTGCGAAATTGAGGACATACATCCAACACGCTCTGTTCAACCAAATCCTTTTTTAGGAGACTATACGGACACACCTGTACCAAGAAAAAGACCAGGCGAGGTCGCAAAACATCTTTTTCATTAACTGACACTCAGCTTGGTATCCTTAAGAAGGGTTTAGGCTTTGACCCCACCTATAGTGGGACATGCTTTGACACTACAGTTGAACTGTATACATTTTTCCGTGCAATTAACTTGAAAATTATTTTTGCAGAGAAACACCCAAGGGACGGGGGAACCAACACAGCTCCCGCTGATAACCCAGAGCAACAACTTACCATGGGATTACCACAAATCTTTGAAACTGGTAAATGTAGGAATTAGAGCACCTACAGTCCATCTATCATACATCCAACATTACAAACTTTTAGCACAATGGTTACCAGGGAGGTCGGAATGATAAACTGGAAGAGTAAATGGAAGGCCCACAATAACATGTCAAAAGAACAACACATCGCTTTGAAAGATCTACAGAATAACACTGATATAGTTATAAAACCAGCAGACAAGGGTCTAGCACATAGAAATCACGCAACAACTCAGTAACAGACAACACTATAAAATCATAGCACATGATCCTGTTTTTAACCTGCAAAGACACATTAGTAAACTTATAACAGAAGCTTATTCAAACAATATCATAAATAAACATCAAAAAGAATTCATGCTACTGTACCAAGTCATTCAATAACACCGGTTCTATATACACTCCCAAAAATTCACAAACGTTTAGCTAAACCTCCAGGCAGGCCAATTGTTGCTGGTATAAACTCCATTTTTCAACCATTAGCAATATTTGTAGATAAATTATTACAGCCCCTAGTTAAAAATACACATGCAAAATACAAATACACATGCATATCTTAAAGATACAATTGACTTTCTACAACTAATAGATCAGATTTAACTCCCAGGGAACCACATTTGGCTCTGCACCCTACTGTAGATGTGCAAAGTCTGCATACGACCATTCCACATAAAGACGGCGTATTAGCCACAAATAAAGCATTATAATCTAGTGTATTACCAAAACCATTGGTTGACTTCACTCTGTCACTCCTAAAACTTATTCTCACCAAGAATTACTTTAGATACAATCACATATTTTATGAACAAGTACAGTACAAGGGACAGCTATGGGGGCAAATATGGTGCCTACATATGCCAACCTATTTATGGCAGACTTTGAGGCCAATTTTGTGCTAAATAATCAAGACTTTATTGTGAATATTGTGATGCCCACACCACGTTGCAGTCTCTTTTGTCCCAATTTAAGGCTGGAAACACTGAATTTTCTAAACAGAGGTTTATTCACAGGGAATAAATCAAACAACGGGCCCACCGTCCCTTTAAGAAAACCAAATAATAAAATGAAATCCTATTCCCGTTAGGGAAACTAACTCACTTTCCTTCAGTTCTCTCTAAAGACCGCTGGCCAACTATACTGGTTCCCAGCTAAAACATTTCTCAGTATATACACCAATGTAGTGTACTTGATGCAATGTAAATGTGGGTTTCAGTACATTGGCAAAACCAAAAGGAGCATGAAGATCCGCATCATGGAACATATGAGAAATATCAAAAATGTACAGAAATTGATTGATAAGAATTTGCCTTTAACCCACCTTTTAAAACATTTTAAGAATGTCCATCGGTGTGACCCAAGTAATATATCATTCATGGGGATTGAAGTGATTACAATAGACAATAGACTTGGAAATAGGGAATTACGATTGAGTAGAAGTGAACAATACTGGATATACACTCTGCAATCCAGATATCCCCAGGGATTGAATGACTATATAGAGTTGGTTCCCTTCCTAAAAGAGTAGTCATCTGATTTTATAATGTAGTACTCTGTCTGATCTTAGCTTTTATCTTGTTCTCATCATGGTTTATTTCTGCATTGTATTTTTATAGTATCAGTAATATTTACCTAATTGGTTTTTATGTGTAACTATCTACAGGTATTCGCATTTTAAAAATTTATTAGATTGTATATGTTGTACTATCAAGTATTATGCATTTTTGTATTATTATACACAGGTCATTACTATTGTATGATAACAGGGTTAAACTGGTTAAAGAACTGCTTAAACCCATCCTGGCTTCAAGGACAGCAATGTTTATAATCACATTGATTTTCTGCAGCTGGTATTGAACAATGCACGTCCCTCATAGAGGCGCCTACTGGCTGCAGTATGCAGGATTCTGTTCCGGCAGAGGCTGTGTCAGAGAACGCGGGTCTCCCTGCTGATTGCAGTTTTGCTATGTAAGTAGACTGGGTCCGGACCCCCTTGGTATATCAGCAGTGAGCTTCCCTGGTTCTCTCACCCCTCCTTTTCCATATTTTAGCGTTTTTAGAATTTGTGTACCTATTGTTATTGTACCAACTTCTCAGTGCGCCATTCTGCCTGTTTGTTCTTCCCAGCTAAAACATGTCTCGGCATATACACCAATGTAACACAGTCTTTGCATAGAATAGGGGTTTTGCTTATCTTGAGTCCTTATGGAGAAGACGTCACCGCTTCAGCACAATCTCCTCCTTTTCTTCCTTTGGGAACTCAGCCCCACGTGAGCTCAGAGAAACTCCTGTAGGTCCTCTGTAACCAGACGACACTGCTTCAGCACGACTCTCTCAGCAGTGTCTCTCACTCTTTACCAGCTTCTTTAACCAGCTTCGGCAGCTGGGGAGCACTCCTGTCTCCCCCCCTTCTCTGGGGAAAAACAGTCTCTCTGTGCATGGCAGATTTCCATCTTTTAAAGCCCTTCCTGACTATTCAGATCAGACTGATTAGCTTCATTAGTTAGCAGCTGATGGTTTCTCTTTGAGGAATTAACTCCACGCTGAAAAAGTCCTATAGCTGCCCTATTCAGCCCCTAGAGGACAGCGATGGCACCACATATCCCTCCCCCCAGCAAAACATTGTCCTGTGAGTGGCCCGTGCACTATTCCCGTGCACCAGCCCCTTTGTCAGACATGTCTGACATCCACCTCTTCTTTTTCCTTGCCTTCCAGTTGAAGAGTCTTTCCTTAAGGGCAAGTACTAGGCCTTCTGAGCCTGCAGACTGGTACCTCGCTACCTCTTTGTTTTGTGCCAGTTTGAGTTTAAGGTTGAAACTCTGCTTTTGTTGTTTCCCTTCTTGCAAAGGTTCCTGAGCATCCTGCTGTCTGTTAGCTCTCTCTCTCTCTCTCTCTCAGAACTCTGTCGCTCTGTGGCCTTGATCGGCAAATTCTGAAGAAGCATCTCTGTCTTTTTCTTCTTGTGCTCCCTTCCCTGTAGAAGAGCCTTGACCTCGGTCAGCTCATTGCATACACTTGCCAGTGACTGTTTGGCCTTCTCTTGTGAAGACAGCAACTCCGCTTTAGCAGTGATGGCTTTTGGACCTTTTTCCATCAGTGTACCTTCAGCATTGGGTTTCACACCATTTATCTTCGGCACTGTAACGTGCAGCTCACCACAAACAAAGCGCGACCGCGGTGCTGAGGTAGGGAATTTATTAACGCCAACCCACAGCCATGCGGCGCGCCTAGGATGTAGATTGGTCGTGCAAGCCAGGTCAGGATTATAGATGTGAGAATAGTTATAAGTAATTGCCAGGTCAGGAGTGGAGAGTTGCGGATCATCAGGGTGCGTAGCTTAGTTCCGGATAGAAGAGTTTTGGATTGTTGGAGTACTTAGCCAAGGTCAGGACTGGAGTCAGGAGAATGGTCGTTCGTAGCCGGATCAGGAGAGGAGAGGTGCGGAGTCCAAGTAGAAAAGCAGGGTTAGGCAACAAGAGGTTAACAAGCAAGGCAAGGTCACGGAACAGGAATGCAGCAAGGCACAGCGTCACACTAGACTATGCTCAGCAATGAGAGTATGCATTACGAAGGTATCCAATAGCAAGACAGGGTGGAACCAGGAAATTAGAATCCAATAGGCTGCTGGTGCGCACAGGTGTGCCCTGTGATGCAGCCTGATCATGAATAAAGGCGGGACCGATCGCGCGCCGACCCACGCACATCATGGAGGTCAGGGGGTGGAGCCTACAACACGCGTCACTCCCATGGCGGTCCTGTCCATAATCAGAGTGGGGCGGAGCTTGGAAAGTGCGTCAGCGGGGAGGCTGGATGAGCGCACCAGTCGTGGGTGTCCATCGTGGAAGGGTTATTGAGTTGAGGAGATGGTCTGTGACCGCCAGGATGGCGAATCCTCACTGGACCCCCTCCTTTTGGAGCGACCTCCTGGCGACTCCAGGATGGCTTATCAGGGAATTTGGAATGAAAAATGCGAACCAGTCTGGCTACGTGGACCTGATGACTCGGAATTCAGGATCTTTCCTCTGGACCGAAACCTCTCCAATGCACCAGATAATGCAAAGATCCTCTGGAGATCTACGAATCCAGAATAGATTGAATCTCATACTCAGGTTGGCCTTGAACCATATGAGGAGAAGTGGACGGAACCAGAACTGAATAAGCATTCTGGACCACAGGTTTGAGAAGCAAAACATGAAACACGGAGGGGATCCTCATGGAAGGAGGAAGAGCGAGTCGATACGCAACCGGATTAATCCTCTCGGAGACAGAGAAGGGTCCAAGAAATCTGGGTGCGAATTTCATAGAAGGGACTTTCAGCCTGATATTCCTGGGACAACCAGACCTTGTCGCCAGGTTTGAGGTCCAGAGCAGGTCTGTGGCTGCGATCTGCCTGATTCTTCTGCCTATTGACTGCTTGCCTGATGTTGCCCTGAATCCTTTTCCACAGGTCTTGTATTACTCTGATCTGCCACTGAGACCCCTGAGGATGGTAGAACAAGAGGAAGAGTGGATGGGTTGAATCCATAATTTACGAAGAAAAGAGACTCTAGGGTTGAACCACTCCGTGCGTTGTTGTGGGCGAATTCTGCCCATGGTAAGAGTTCAGCCCAGTCATCTTGGGAGTCCGATATAAAGCAGCGTGGATACTGTTTGAGAGACTGATTGTTCCTTTCAGTTTGGCCATTAGTCTGTGGGTTGTATTCAGATGAGAAATGAAGAGCGATACCTAGCTGGAGACAAAACGAGCGCCAGAACTGTGAAATAAATTGAGAGCCTATATCTGAAACAATTATCAAGGGAACTCCATGTAAACGAAAAATCTCCCTGATGAAGATGTCAGCTAATTTGGGAGAATTGGGGAGACCCTTGGGTGTATGAAGTGGGCCTGTTTCGAGAATTGGTCCACTACTGCAAGAATCGTGTTCATACCTTTGGAGACAGGTAAATCCACAATGAAATCCATGGACAAATGTGTCCATGGCCGGTCAGGAAAAGGTAGAGGTTGAAGAAGACCTGAAGGAAGTATTCAGGGCGTTTTAGTCCTGGCACACGTAGGACACATAGCTATAAAATTTTTTATGTCCTTTTGCATTCCCGGCCACCGAAAAGTGCGAGAGATAAGATCTAGAGTCCTCTTGGTGCCAGGGTGTCCTGCCGATATGGACGAATGACCCCACTCGAGGACCTTGTTAAGTTTCTGGGAAGAAGTGAAGAGACGGTCCTGTGGAGGCGAAATGCCAGGGGGAATGTGACTTTGTTGATGGAAAATGTCTTTGAGCGCTCCAAATGACGTGGCCAAAAGAATACATTTGGGCGGTAGAATTGGTTTTTGCTGATCCTCAGTCTTGTCGTCCAGGGAAAATTGACGAGATAAGGCGTCAGCTTTGACATTCTTGGTTCCAGGAAGATAGGAAATTATGAAATTAAATCTATTAAAAAATGGCGACCATCTGGCTTGTCGGGCTCCCAGGCGACGTCCACCTTCAATGTAAAGCAAGTTCTTATAATCCGTAAAGATAGTTGTCGGATCTTCGTTACCCTTCTGCAGATGTCTCCATTCTTCGAGGGATAATTTCATGGCTAAGAGTTCCCGGTTCCTGACATCGTAGTTGCATTGGGCCGGAGATTTTGTTTCCGAAAAGAACGCACATGGATGCAACCTGGATAAGGAATTTTTCCTCTGGGACAGAACAGCGCCTACACCTACATCAGAGGTGTCAACCTCATGAGTAAAAGGAAGTTTGGGGTCAGGATGAATAAGAACAGGGGCGGACACAAAGGCCTTCATGAGACGGGCGAAAGACTGAAGCACAGCAGTGGGCCAGGAAGCAGGGTCCGCTCCTTTTTTGGTTAATTCCGTAAGTGGAGCCACTAAGGAAGAGAAATTTTGGATGAACCTGCGATAATAATTTGAGAATCCGAGAAATGGCTGTACTGCTTTAATAGTAAGCGGTTGAGGCCAATCAAGGACTGCCTTGACCTTGGCGGGATCTATTGTGAGGCCGTAATCTGAAATTATGTACCCTAGGAACATGGTAGATGTTTGATGAAAATGACTTTTCTCCAGTTTTGCAAAAAGTTTGTTCTTGCGTAAGCGAAGGAGCATTTGTTTCACATGAGAGATGTGTTCTTGTCTGGATTTAGAAAAGATTAATATGTCATTGAGATAGACAATTACAAAGGAGTTGATTTGGTCCCTGAAAACTTAATTGACGAAATCCTGAAACACGGCTGGGGCATTGCACAGCCCGAAAGGCATGACTAAGTACTCATAATGTCCATCTCTGGTGTTGAAAGCAGTCTTCCATTCATCACCCTGACGGATCCTAACAAGATTGTAGGCACCTCGTAAATCCAATTTAGAAACAATATTAGCTCCTTGTAATCGATCAATCAGTTCAGAAATGAGGGGTAAATGGTAGCGATTTTTGACGGTGATTTTGTTGAGGGATCGATAGTCTATGCAAGGGTGTAAGGTTCCGTCCTTCTTCTTCACGAAGAAAAAGCCAGCACCCACAGGAGATGTGGACTTACGTATAAATCCTTTCTGTAAGTTCTCTGCAATATATTCCTTCATTGCCTTGGTTTCTGGTTTAGACAACGGGTAAGAGGTCCCTCTCGGAGGTGTGGTGCCTGGAAGTAGATCAATGGGACAATCGAATGGGCGGTGAGGGTGAAGAATCTTCGATCTGACTTTATCGAAGACGTCCCGGGAACTCAATGTACTCTTCTGGCAATTGTACCCTTTCCTTCTCCTCAGACACAGTTTACCCCCAATGCTACTTGCTTCAAGGATGCAGTTCTTATGGCAAAAGGTGCTCCAGTGAATGGGTTCCTTATTGAGCCAATCCACCCGAGTGTTGTGTATCTGTAGCCAGGGTAGCCCGAGGATCACGCTAATGGATGAAGTGTGGATAACATTGAATTGGATCTTTTCCAAGTGTTTATTTCCAACCTTGAGCTGAAGTACCTCTGTCTCCAAGGAGATAAAAGCCGGCTTCAGAGGTCTTCCGTCTATGGCTTCAAGAGTGATGGGCTTCCTTTTGCCCCTATTTGGAACTAGATGGCGTTCAGCGAAAGCTTGATCTATGAAGTTTCCTCCGAAACCTGAATCAAGGAAAGCAAGCGTAGATACTTGGAAGCCCTCCCCAAAGAGAGTAATGGGGATAAGAATGCGAGAAGGGTTGTCAGTAGAAATAGGGGAAAGAAAAAGCATTTCCAATGAAACTCCCCCGCGTCTCATGGGAACTTTGAGTTTCCCGACTTTTGGGGACAGAAATATTCAAAATGTTCAGAAGCACCACAGTAAAGACATAGGCCGGCATTTTTGCGTCGTAATTTCTCAGATTTGGAAAGACTAGTACCCCTAATTGCATAGGCTCGGACGTATCCGGGGTAGGAATCTCAGCTTGGCTCACCTGACCGGGATTGATCCGGGATGGAGTGACACAATGATGAGCCTTCTCTGATCTTCTCTCCAGGATAAGTTCTTCCAAAATGGTGGGACGGTCATCCTTCAAGGCATCAGATAATCCTTGCCAAAAGGCCGCGGCCAAAGCTTCATCGTTCCAGTCAGTTTCTGCAGCTATAGTCCTAAACTCGAGTGCGTATTTGGCAACTGGACGATTGTGTTGAGAAACATGAAAAAGTGCAGAGGAAGCACATACCTTATGGCCGGGTGTATCAAACACTTTCCGGAACTCCCTGGCAAAGGCTCCGATATCCTGTGTGAGGTCGGATCTTCGTTCCCAGATGGGAGAGGCCCAGGCAAGAGCGTCATCTATAAGAAGGGAAACAATATACACCACCTTGGCGCGGGGTGCAGTGTAGCGTGAAGGATTCATTTCAAATTGTATAAAGCATTGATTCAGAAAACCCTGGCATTCGTGAGGGTCACCCCCATAGCTGTTGGAGGCAGGTAAACTAGGTTCTAGGGGGCAAGGTAAAGCTGGAGTAGTGGTAACTTCAGGAACAGCAGGCACAAGTGGGGGACGTGGTTCCTTTAGGGAACGAGAAAGAGATCTGAAGTCCTCCTGAAGTTTTGCTCACTACCCACAATTTATCCCTCTAAGCTAGACAGGAAGCTTGCGTGTTTGCGCAGGACTCTTCCTACCTCAATGGGGTCGAAGTTTGTGTGGCTGAGCATACTGTAACGCGTAGCTCACCACAAACGAAGCGCGACTGCGGTGCTGAGGTAGTTAATTGATTAACGCCAACCCACAGCCACGCGGGCGTGCCTAGGATGTAGATTGGTCGTGCAAGCCAGGTCAGGATTATAAATGTGAGAATAGTTGTAAGTACTTGCCAGGTCAGGAGTGGAGAGTTGCGGATCGTCAGGGTGCGTAGCAAAGTTCAGGATAGGAGAGTAGCGGATAGTCAGGGTACGTAGCCAGGTTTAGGATAGGAGAGTATAGGTTCGTTGGAGTACTTAGCCAAGGTCAGAACTGGAGACAGGAGAATGGTCGTTCATAGCCGGATCAGGAGAGGAGAGGTGCGGAGTTCAAGTAGAGAAGCAGGGTCAGGCAACAAGAGGTTAACAGGCACGGCAAGGCAAGGTCACGGAAGAGTAATGCAGCAAGGCACGGCATCACACTAAACTATGCTCAGCAATGAGAGTATGGAAGGTATATATAGGAAGACCCTCCAATAGCAAGACAGGGCGGAACCAAGATGTATAATCCAATAGGCTGCTGGTGCACACAGGTGTGCCCTATGATGCAGCCTGATCAGGAATGGAGGTGGGACCGATCGTGTGCCGACCCGCGCGCATCATGTAGGTCAGGGGACGGAGTCTAGAACGTGTGTCCCTCCCATGCCGGTCCTGTCCATAATCAAAGCGGAGCTTGGAACACGCATCAGCGGGGAGGATGGACGAGTGCACCCATCGTGCGCCAGAGCAGGGGGCGGAGTCAGAACCCACGGGCGGAGAGTTCGACCGTGCAAGATCCACGCGCGCGTAACTGGGCCACGAGATAGCGCGTCCTGTGTGTCCGTAGCGGAAGGGTTATTGAGGTGAGGAGACAGTCTGCGACTGCCTGGATGGCGAATCCTCACATGTACTTAAACTTGGGCGGGATTCTTATTAATGCTAAGTGCACCCCATGGCACGTCTCTATTATAGTCGGCCAACTCGTAGGCTTGGGCCTTTCTGTCTTGACTCCTTAACTTACTCCGTTGGGTGTGTCACTGGACAATCTTACGTGCCGGACGTACTTCCATCACATTCGCAACTGTCTCTTCACAGTGGCTGCCCTTATGACAAGGAATCCACATTGGGTCCCATGGGCACTGCAGTATGACTGGATTCTTACTGTATTACCCCATCGCAACTTGGCCTTACCATTCCGTGCCTTGTGGAAAGTAGAGTCTAGTACTGCAATGGTATTGTAGTCATGCTTCCTGGAGTGCCTCACTTGCTCAGACGGTTCTATCTTTGTAATCGTATTTTTCAATTGAGCTGTGTCCCCAGCTCTCACTGTAACATTGTCTTCACGGGCATTCGTTTCTGTGGGATACAGATGCTTGGGCCGGGCCAATACCCTTTTCTCCAACGTAGCGTCATGCTCAGTCTTTAGGGCCTCAAGTGCTTCGTCCAGGTCACGCTTTTGTTTCTCTACCATTTTGCGGCCAGCACACTCAGACTCCATGTCCTTCCTCAGGTCTTGAAGCTGTCCTTCTGCATTTCTCTTTTCACTCAGTGCAGATGCCAGTTCAGCTTCTTTGGCGTTGAGTTGCGATTTCACATCTGTCCGCTGGTTCAGCACAAGGCTTAAACTGGCTTCCCTTTTTCTATTTCTGGCCTGCAGCTGTCGGTACTCCTCCCGGACCTTGTCCAGCTCAAGCTGCAGCCGGACCCTCTCATCGGTTGTTTAGTCCAGCAGCTCGTGGGTATCGGCCATCTCGGTTTCATAGTGCAATTTCAGACTAGCCACCCTCTCGGCGAGCTGTATCTTGCACTCAGCAATCTGCATCTGGAGTTCTTCAGTTTGATCCTGCAAGTCCCCTCCCAGGGCCTTCACCTCTTCCTGGTGCTTGCTCTGGGCTTGCATCAGCGCCTCCTTCATCTTTTGGAGCTCTGCAGTTTTTGTCGCTAGGATCGCCGCTGCTTCTGTTTCTCCTTGGCGTACTGACTCATGGGGATGGAGCTGCCTCTCTGCTTCTCTAGCTCTTGCTCCAGTTTCTAGAGCTTCTCCCACTCCCTCTCATACGAGTCACCTGGCATCTAAGCGCTGCCTCCAGCAATGCTCGGGTGACATGCAGCGTGGCCTTCAGCTCCTCATACTGCTCTGTGGGGACACACTGGGTACTCAGTTGTTCCTGTAGCACTTGCACTTGGTTAGCAGCCTGACACTTGCTTCCTGTAGAACTCGCTGCTTCTCCTTGGCCGCTTGTAGACTTGCACGTAACTCTTGCAGCTGGCTCTGCCGTAGGTGCGCTGCTTGTGTGTGCTGCTCCAGGGAGACAAGTTGAACCCTCTCTGCATTCTTCAGTGCTTCCTGCAGTTCTAACTTTTCCTGGACCAATTGCTTCTTCACTTTTTCTGCTTGATGAAGCTTCTTTCACTTTCACTGATCTGGTCAGTCAAGTCTGAATTTTTCTGTCTCAGACTTGTATTTGCTCTTTTTACCATCTCTAAAGGAATCAGGATCTCTCCCTCAGCATCCTTCAATTCACAGACCTCTGTGCTGAGAGCGTAGACCTCATGGCGTGAGAGTTCCAGCTGTGCTTTGAGCGCACAAGCCTCTTGTTGAGAAACTTCTAACTCTGTGATGAAGTTTTGCACATCTTTCTGGGACATCTCATAGTATAGATTCCAGTCAGTTCTTGTTTTCTCTGATTTGCTCTGCACTCTGTATATGGTGGTAGCCTTTGTTATCTCTAGGCGTCGTCATTCCCGTGACAATTGCACCAAACGCTCTGGCCTGTAGCTCATCGCTCATAGCTTCATCAAGCTGAACGTAGTGTTTTAGGTAAGGGCTTTAACGTTTGTACCCACCCTTAGGTTGGATCCTTTTCGATTGGCAGGTGGATTTATTTCATCTTAATCGACGCCTCTGTCTTAAAGACTTTTTCTGCCCTAAACAGGACACTGCAGTAACTACTGACCATATGGATATGGCTACAAAGCAATTCAGAAAAGCCAGCATCTTTGATCCGCATTTCAATAATGCCAGCATTGCCACGTTTATGAATTTGGTGGAAGCAGACACCAAGAGTGCGGTGAGTCATCAACAACGAAGTTTCTCCAATTTGACCCAACATGAACAGCAAGATCTGAAAACCCTTAGGGACAACACTTCAGTCATTGTGCGACCAGCCGATAAAGGTGGTGGTGTGGTCCTGATGGACTACACACAGTACAGATCCGAGGTCATGAAGCAACTTAGTGTGACACAACACTACAAGACCCTGAGTGGGGATCACACCAGGCTGTATAAGAAAGAAATCGATGCTGCCATCCAGCTGGGTATCTCCAATCGCTGGATAACAGAGGACACGGGGCATTTTCTATGACAAGATTTCCCCATCACGCCGATGTTATACATTCTTCTGAAGATGCACAAATCTTTAACGGATCCACCGGGGAGGCCCATCATCTCGGCGAGGGGCTCTTTGTGCCATTCCCAGTCCTAGTACATTGATTTCTATTTTCAGCCTTTGGTGGTAAGAATGCCAAGTCACCTGAGAGATATCACCGATTTTATCAATAAATTGGGGCTCCTGAAACTGGACATTTCCCAAATACTGCTGGTGACACTAGATGTTGCCAGCCTGTACACTAACATCGGGCATGATGAGGGTATGGATGCAGTAAAAAAACATTTTCATAACTTTTTGGATTACGCCAGACCACCGATTGAATTCCTTCTACTACTTATGGACATTGTTCTACATAAGAATTATTTCAAATTTGAGAAGGGATTTTATCTCTAGTATACTAGTATGGCGATGGGGTCAAACATGGCCCCTTCGTATGCGAATCTTTTTATGGCCCAATATGAGCAAGCACACATAGTATTTGATTCTCCTTATGTCCAATATATTTTAACATGCATGAGGTATATTGACGACATGTTCATGGTGTGGGGGGTGGGAGGGGGCTCGGAGAATGAACTCCTGTTGTTTGTGGACCATTTCAATAAGATTCCTTCCAACATACGGTTCACCATGAACTACAGTAAGACTGAAATTGTGTTTCTAGGCACTGTTGTCTATAAGGGTCCTCACTCATGACACGGATACATCACAAAGGGACGGATCGGAATACTCTGGTCTTGGCAAGCAGTCAACTGGTTATCTAGACCACTGGTGGTCTACAAATGTCAGGTGTGCATCAATTGTCAGCATTTAATCTTAGGCAATACATTTCATCACCCACATAGTGGCAAAGCAATTAAAATAAAAAACTGTCTCAATTGTGAGAGAAAATTTGATGTGTACCTCATTCAGTGTCCGTGTGTTCTCCACTATGTTGGTAAGACGACACGGATGCTGAAGGATCGTATGGCATTGCACCGTGCCAGTGGCAAGGCATTTAAAGCAGTTTAAGCATAGCCTTGCCACTATGAGATGCATGCCTATCCTACAGGCGTATGCTTGGCCTCGTTGTGGTGATAGGGGTAAATTGCTCTTACGATTAGAGATGCGCATGATCTATAAATTAGACACCATGGCCCCGCGAGGATTGAATGAGGAGTTTAGACTTAGCTGCCTCTTGTAGGTTTTAAGTGTTACATGCAGTTTTGATTGACCTTAGAGACTTGTGCATATGACACGTGTTCTTTTTCTTTTCGTGTTATTATGTAATCACTAGAGGTTCTACTGTCTACCACCTGACATTTGTGTATTAGTCATTGTAGACCATGGGGGGGGGGGGAGAGAGAGAGAGAGAGAGCTTTACAAATGAATGGGTGAAGGATGGGTATCGGGGCAGGGTGGCTTAACCCCTTAATTACCTTTGCGGTTATTAACCGATAAGGTGATTAAGGGGTTAATTGATATCAGAATGTACTTGCTATGTATTTGTTTTGGCAACGGAGGACAGAGGGCTCTTGCTGGCGAAGGGGCTTCATATTGATGAGGTAAGTAGAAATGTATTTATTTTATTATCCTAGTTAATGTGTTTAATAATTGACAAAAAAGCTATTATCCATAACTGGATAACCCCTTCATGACTATAGCGGTTAATAACCGCTAAGGTGATTAAGGGGTTAGGGGAAATAAATCTTTTTATTCTTGTGTATGTTTTGCAGCACCGGAGGGGACATGGACGGTGATGAAGATGAGGATGGCCTTCATACATAAAATACATAAAGAACAATAAATACATTAAATACATATTGCACTCACCCTTGTCCGGCTGCCACGATGAAGGCCATCCTCATCTTCATCACCGTCCATGCCCCCTCCGCTGCTGAAAAACAGAAACAAGAATAAAAACATCCAATGTAATGTCCCCTTACCCCTTAATCACCATAGCGGTTATTAACTGCTACAGTCTTAAGGGGTTAACCCACCCTCACCCACCACTCGGGAGGCCTACATAACCTCCCCCACTAACCCCCCACCCCGTGAGGTCTAACCACCCTCACCCAATACACAGCTGGGAGGCCTACCCACATACCCTTGGGGCCAATACCCCCTCCCGCCACCCCCAGTACCCACAATAAAAACAATACTCAGTCCCACAATAAACATCATTATATTTAATAAATACATAACCCACCCCCTGTGCCCCCGCATAAATACATGATATATTCTTTTACATACAGGGTTCATACCCCAGGCCCACTCCTTGTCCTCCGTTGCCAACAAAATACATAGTCAATACATAGCAATAATATTCAGATATCAATTAACCCCCTAATCACCTTATCGGATGATAACCGCAAAGGTAATTAAGGGGTTAAGCCACCCTGGCCCGATACCCATCCTTCACGCATTCATTTGTACAGTGGCTTCATCATGCATCTATATATATACACATATATACACATATATATATCTATATATATATATATATAGATATATATATATAGAGAGAGAGATACTATATATATATATATATATATATAGATATATATATATATACACAAACACATGATGAACCAATATACAAATAAATGTAGAAGGGTTATCAAAAACATGCTCTACTACAAATACCACTTATCCATACAGACACAGTACAATAAAATCATATTTCCTTAAAAAATACAACCTCATCTTCCAATAAAAATCCTCAAATGCCAATCTAAAGCATCAAATGCCAATCAAAACATTGCATTTACATTGTATATATGATGCATACAATCTATGCACCATGTACACTCTGCAAATGAATGTTAACAATACAATATTCCAAACAAAATACCATTAAATACAAACAAGTATACTATTAAATCCAAGCAAGTCACCATAAATCAATTAGCATTCATTAATCACATCCGAAAACAATTAAAATACCATCCATACCAATTACACAATTAACTATTGCAATCGTTAAACAGAACAAGTTACCATCAGACACAATATAAGTACACAAAAAATACAATATACAAAAGCAAGCCTCACCATGACCTAAAGTACACCATACAAGACCAAAAATTACATCTATCTAATTAGAAAACACATTACACACACATTTATGCATACTGTAGCAGCATAGCCAAAATCATTTTAAATACTGCAAAACAAGCTTTTAAAACAACATCATTTGGGAGAGGTTTGTCCTGTGTTGTTTTGTTAACATCTTTGTCTTGTTTTCACTTTGTAAGTGTTCAGTGCGATTGCGTTTAAATTTCTTTTCTGTTCTTTGTGAGTGCTATAGGTATGGCCGAAAGGCGTGGGAAGAGTGCTGCTGGTGTGAGTGGTACTGGTAGTCATGTGAGTACGCGTCTGAGTGAACGTAGGATTCAGGGGAGTGCTGTTGCTGCGAGTGTGTCTGGTGTTGCTGTGAGTGTGAGTGCTGCTGGTGGCTCTGTTGCTGGTGCTGCTGGGGTGTCTGTTGCTGGTGCTGGTGGGGTGTCTGTTGCTGGTGCTGCTGGGGTGTCTGCTGCTGGTGCTGCTGGTGTGTCTGGTGGTGGGGTGGTTGGTGATGGCTCGCTTTTGGAGTCTCTTCCATTGGAAGAAGGAGAGTCCAGTCAGCAGCAGCCAAGCTCTGGGGCTGCACGTGTTCAGAGGAAACGTCTGGAGCGGCCACGTAATCCTCGTTTCAATGAAGAGGAAAACAGAGTTCTTGTCACAGGGATTTTGGAGCACTATGACTCTCTGTATGGGCATTTACTAGGTAAGTCTATCTTTGTATTGATTGTTCAAAGAGATGTTATCCTAGGTCATGTGAGATGTCTTAATATCAAACTATTATTCTGTAATATCTATCAATTAAAGTTAATTGTTACACACATATTCCTTCATGCTTTATAACGACCATAACAATCAGTCTAAAAAGTTTGCCAATGTTCATACAATATTCATGCAAGCTTCCTTAGATTTGTATGTTTCCACATAAATGCTCATGTGCTACACATATTCAACCTAAACCAGCATGTTTGGTATTTCTTGGAACAGGTAGCAGTTTAGGAAACGGCTCTTTTTTCTAATACTAATTAACGTCATATATTTTGTATGTACAGTATTTCAAGGGCGGACAAGTTCAGTAGCCAAAAAAGATATGTGGGAGCAAATAACATTGGCTGTGTCTGCGTGTGGGAATCATGTCAGGGACCGGGCGAATTGTCAGAAGATATTCGATGATATCAGGGCAAACTTAAAGAAAAAAATACAAGCACAGCGGATGCATGCTTCTGCCACTGGAGGTGGGCCTCCAGCACAAGCTCTAATCTTTTTTTTTCTTCAACTTTTTATTTTCATCGTTTTCCAAGCATACAGCAGTTTAAAGACATTTTTGGCCCAATATTAGCTGAGGTTGCCACATAACTTGCTGACTCTTTTGTACATAGACATAGCACATCGACTCAGGGGGGAAAGGGTAGTGACACATTGGGGGAGACACATGTGGGAAAGGGGGGGTAACACGAGGGGGGGGACAGAGGTGGGGTAGGGGGGATGGGGAGGGGGGGTTGACCCATATTCCACAACTTCTTGCAACTCCTTGGAGTTCTCGGCTCATGTTGTGCAGCCCAGTGTTGGGCTGTTCCTTCCACGTCACCTCTCTGGTCTGTGTCTGGGGCTCATACTCCCCCTGTTACCGACCGGAACACGTCGAAGGAGAACTCACCTTCCATTATTACAGCCAAATGGTGGCATTGCTCACCCCTGTGATATCCGTCTGTACCAACCAGGGGAACCAGACTTTTTGGAAATTTGCGCCAGTGTCGTTGACCAAACTAGTCAACTTCTCCATCTGGCAAACGAACCAAATTCTGTTCCGAATCTTTTCTAACGATGGAGTTGTATTTTGCTTCCACAATGCTGCCGTCTCACACCTCACCGCCGTCGCAAAATGAGCGATAAATTTGTTCCCCGCTCTCGACAGGCCCTCTAGTGGCCGATTCAGGAGAAATAGCCAAGGGTCTAGAGGAATTTCGAGGCCCAAGATCCTCTCCAGCCAATTCTGAATCTGTTCCCATATTGGGCGCAGTCGAGGGCAAGACCACAGCATGTGCAGCAGGTCTCCGGGCTCTCCACATTGTCTAGGGCACAAGGGGGAGTAATCCGTGACAAATTTTGATAATCTAACTGGGGTGAGATACCACCTCATTAACACCTTATATGAGTTCTCCTTCAATGTCGTGCAAATCAATGTTTTTGCTGTCGCCTCGAGTATGTCTATCCAGTCCTCGTCCTCTAGAGTCTCCCCTAAGTCCCTCTCCCAGTGGGTCATGTAGTCAAGACGTGTGTTGGGGCCGGTCCCAGGATCGACTATCTCTCTGTACAACCTAGATGTAAGTCCCAAGGTGTTGTGCCCTCGTGCACAGAGCGATTCGAAATTCGTCAATTTAGGACAGTTCTTGTATTTGGTGTAAAATGTCCGGATCTGGAGGTATCTAAAAAATTCTGTGTTGGGGATGCCTTTGTCAGCCTAAATTTGCGTGAATGTGTGAATAGTGCTTATGCCCTCCAGATCCCTCAACCTCCCGTATCCCTTCTGCTTCCAGACTATAAAGTGTCCCTCGTCCAGCCCTGGAGCAAAATCTGGGTTGCCGAATAGTGGTGTCATGAGGGAGTATCTCTTGGTTAAGGCGCATTTAAATTTAGTGGCTTCCCAAATCGAGAGTGAGTTAGTTATTGAGGATAGCGGTCTCGAGATTTTCTTTAACCTAAGTTTTGGGTACCAAATCAGATTCTGAATATCCAATGGGGCACACAGCTCGCTCTCCAGCTTCACCCATCTACCGCGCTCAGGATCTACGTGCCATTGGATAATGTGGCTCAATTGTGCCGCTCTGTAATATGAGAACAAGCAAGGTACCGCCAGTCCGCCTGCTGTTTTGGGTTTAATCAGTGTTGTTGTTGGTATCCTAGCTTTCCTATTGTTCCAAATAAATTTAAAGATCTGAGCCTGCAAGTCACTGATCTCCGCTCTATATATGGGTATGGGGAGTGTCTGGAAAAGGTATAAGAGTCTGGGCAGAAGGTTCATCTTTACGCTATAAATTCTTCCAATCCAGGAGATACCGAATGTCGCCCATTCCTTCAGCTCCTTTCTCAAAGATTGTAAGAGTTTGGGATAATTTGCCTTACAGTATATAGTGATTTGACCTCCTTCGTGAGATTAACTCCCAGGTATTTAATCATCTTTGGTTGCCAATTCAGATTGAAGTTAATCTCTACTAGTTTTTCGGTAGTTTTGGGGAGGTTCAGGCTTAGCGCCTCTGATTTTGGTTGGTTGATTTTAAACCCCGAAACTGAGTTAAATTTGTCCAAGAGGTCAAAGAGGTTGGGTAGGGAGACTAGGGGCTTTGACAGTGTCAGGATAACATCATCGGCATATAACGCGGTTTTGTACTCCTGCGACTGTATGTGGATTCCCGTGATGTCTTTATTACTACGAATGTGGTTTGCAAGTGGTTCCATGCATAAGGCGAACAACAGTGGTGAAAGTGGGCAGCCCTGTCTTGTACCACTTTTAATTTGCAGCGAGTCTGACAGGTACCCTTGATGGATTACCCGCGCTGTTAGATTAGTGTACAGCGCTCTGATTGCCCGTATCCTCGTGACCCCCATTCCAAATTGCTGCAAGCGTGGCATCCAGGTATGGCCAATCGATTCTGTCAAAGGCTTTTTCTGCGTCTAGGCTTACAATCATTCACGGGATCTTGTTGGCATTTATGTAATCTATAGTATCAATTATCCTTCTGGTATTATCGGCCGCTTGCCTACCTGTGATGAAGCCAACCTGATCTGGGTGAATCAGCCTAGGCAGAATCGAACTCAAGATATTGGCCAGTAATTTGGAGTAAATTTTAATATCTGAGTTAATCAAAGATATTGGCCGATAGCTTGGACAATTGGTGGGATCCTTGCCCTGTTTATGGATCACTGAGATGGACGCTTGCAGCATCATTTCCGAGAAGGAGCCTCCTGACAAAATATGGTTGAACATCCTCAGCAAGTGCGGGGACAGGATTCCTATATATTTTTTATAATACAAGTTAGAAAATCCATCGGGCCTGGAGCTTCAGCAGGTTTAAGGTTAACAACTACCTCTTTTAGTTCCTCCGCTGTGAACTCCTTACCCAGGAACTCCCGCTCCAACCTTGTCAGTTTTGGTAGGTTTGCTTTGGCTAAAAATTCGCCTAAAGCCTTACTTGTTTTAGCGTTATGCCGAACCTTCTGGCCATCGTATAGCTTTGCATAGTATGCTCTAAACTCCTCGACTATGTGTTTGGGATTGGCTGTTATCTCTCCCGTTCTAGTCTTAATCGCATGTATTGTGTAGTTGTGTTGTTTATTGCGAATTATCTGGCTTGATCGATTTTTCAAAAAAGTTCCTCTTTGTCCAACTCAGTTCTTTCTCAGCCTGGGAAGTGAGGAGGAGGTTAAGCTCTATTCTTACTGTATGTCCTTCAACTCCTTCAATGTGTCTGCGTTCCCGGATTGGTTATGCTGTATAGAGAACTCATGGAGCCTCTCCCTTAATAATTTTGTTTTAGCTTCCCTCGCTTTTTTCTTACCCGTTGTTATATTTATCAGGACCCCTCACATAGTAGCCTTGTGAGCCTCCCACAAGGTGACGTGGGATTCCACACTGCTGATGTTAGCTTTAAAGAATTGTGAGATCTCGGCTTTAATTTGTTGCGCGGTCTCTGGGATCTTTAATAAAGACTCATTTAGTTTCCAGTTTGCTCCAGGGCTGATCAGCTTGATCTGGGAGCACCTCAGCTCAATTGGTGCATGATCAGACCATGAAATATCATGGATCTCTGAGTAAGTGATCTGGGGGACCAGTCTAGCTGACACCAAAAAATAGTCGATCCTGCTGTGGCTGTCGTGTGGGTTTGAGTAAAATGTGTAACTCCGCTCCCCAGGGTATTGTTCCCACCAAATATCCACCAGATGATTCTCTCTGATTCCCTGTCGGAGTGCTGTGACCCCTTCCACTCTGTCTCTATGTTTCGTCTGTGTTCTGTCCGTATCTGGGTCCAATCATTTATTAAGGTCCCCAGCAAGTACTATACTGCCTTCTGCGATCCTGTTTAGGATAGCGAAGAAAGATCTAAAGAGCTGCGGGTCGTTCTCGCACGGGGCATAGATTGAGGCCAATGTCAGTTTACTGTTTTGTATTGTCCCTATCAGAATAAGATATCTGCCTTCCACATCTCTTTTAATCTTTTCTATTTTGAATGGGAAGTTGTTGTGTAAGAGTATAGCCACCCCTTTCTTTTTTTCTCTTGCTGAGGCTAAATAAAACTGCCGGTATTGGGCATCTAGATATTTGGGGTTGTGTCTGGCCCTGATGTGTGTTTCCTGTAGGAACAAAACATCTATCTTCTTTTTCTTACACTGGCGACACACTTTATTCGAGCTCGGCTAGTCCCACGAATTCGGGTATACCCGGGTGTATTGAGGTTTGTGACTGTTTTCTGCCCGAGTGCATTGAGGTATTTTCCGTGCAGGGATTGAAGCATTTTATTCCCGCTGGCTGCAATACTGCACAGTATATATATATATACTGCATTACAATTCATGAATTTATGCCATCTGGTAGACACGCGAAGCATTGCAGCCTATTAAATCCTAATCATTATCATTTAACAGATCAGCCGCCCGTCAGCCAGGCATGAACCCAGGCTGGGAAGGCAAACGCAACGGGGCTTGTCAGAGGTGAGGAGCGGCACATTCCAGGTATCTGCCAGGTACATACTGGGTATTTGCTCGAATAAAGTGTGTCGATGCAGTATATTCAGAAAAGGCAACCCTCCGCTTCTGCGGACTATTAAAGCCTTTCACATTTTGAGATAACCATGTTACAGACATTGTGGTGTGTGTATAGATCTGCTTACCCTATTCTGTGCACTGATACGGGTGATTTTGCCGGACGATGGCTTAGATGCCGTTAGACCGCGTGGCTCCGAATGCTCCTGTAGTCGCTCCATGTGGGGGGTCAGGATAGGGGGGAGGGGGATACGCACAAAAACAGACAGGGGAGACAACACAACATGTAGTATAGACAGCATCATAATAGACAACAATATCAACTGTTCTGAGCTTTTACCAGACCTTTCTGGCCTGAGCTCATGTGCCCGGGGACCCCGTGACCTTGCGTCCACTGCACCGTTCATCACTGCAAGGCTCCAGTTCTGGAGAAAGTCCACATTCCCCGGGTCTTGCCCAACTGACCCCAATGTACCCTGGTCAGTGTGGTTGAGGCCCATGCCTACCGCCAGGAGAGTGGAGCTACCTCCTAACCCCCCGCGCTGTGGAGCGTTATCCTGTGTAAAACTAAATACTCTTATAGTGTATGCCATTGCGTAACTCTTCCACCCAGCTTTCCTGGGAAACCCAACTTGTTGTAAAACTTCAACTTAAAACTTTATCTTCTTTCCCCCTTCCACACCTTTGCATGGATTAATTAATTAACCTGTTGCGCTAAGCATGTGTTAACCCGTTTAACTGCCTCTTTCCTGTGTTGTTATTTGTTTTTTTTATGTTGTACCTTCTTTTGTAGTTTTACTCCTCCTATGTGTGTTCTTACCTCCTCCTTCCTTTCGGTCATCCATCTAACTGCGCCCTCCCTAGTCTCTTGTTGTTCCTCCCCCCCAGTAAGCTCCTCTTCAAACTCCCCTTCTACTCTACTTCCCCCCCCTATTCTCCTTCCACTCTCTACCCTCCGCACACTCGTCTTGCCCTCTCTCTCCCCCCTTGTCCTCTCCTCAGCTGCCCCCCTTCTTGGCCTCCTTCCACCTCCCCTCCTTCTCCGCCCCCTAGATATGGAGCCTGATGCTCCGTGTGATAGCCGCTTCCGCAATTGCAACCTACTTTAATATGGGGCTGCCTTGTACATCTTGCCGCCAAGCCTCTCCTCTGGCCCCCCCTCCCATTGTCTCCACACCCCTCCTCCCCCCCTCTGCTGTCCGTCGGGTCCCTCGGCTGAGAAATGCGCGTACCTTTGCCTCGGGTCCCCGACAGTTCCCCTCTTCACTTCCGGGTGGCGCGCCGATGAAGTCATATCCGGGTCCGCCGATGACGTCATATCCGGGCACCCTGCCTCCGGCTGATGTCAGATCCTGTTGCCTGTGGATCGGGAAAGTGGGGCCTCCCTCTTCCTCCTCTCCTCCCGGAACTCCGCCTCTGCCTCCTCCCCTCCCGCCCAATTGCCTGGCAGCAGTCTGTTCGTGCCATTTGCAGGGGTGCCATGTTTACCCGCGAAAAGCTCCCGCATCTTCCTCGGCACCTCGATGTAGATGCAGGAGGCGCTATCTTGGAGGCCATTGTCCCTGCGTAGGAACACGATATTTCTCATGCTGCTAGCAGGGGTCCGCCGGCTTTGACTGCACAGGAGGATGACTTTAAAGCTGCTTCAAACTGCAGCAACAGGTTAGAAAAAGAAACTTTGTCCCTTCAGCCAGGATCCGTTACATCCAGGGGGCAACGTGCCGCCCGGTCATCAGGAGCATCGGGGGTATAACCAGGGGGCATTATCCAGTCCGATCCACCCTCCCGACCTCAGGCTTTGTTTTTGTTGTTGGTCTTCCTGTTCTCGGCTGCCCTGTTCACTCGTGTCCAGGAGGTTTCTGCAGTCGGGCGCTGCTCTGGTTGCTGCGGGAGCTTGTCCTTAACTCCTAGGGTTTGTAGGAGTGCTGCCCCCTCATCCAAATGCCGTATGCTGTGGGCTTTGCCATCCTTAATGACGAGGAGTCCAAAGGGGAAAACCCATCTATAACGTATGCCCCTCTCTCTCAGTATTTTTGTAAGGGGTTGCAGTGCCCGTCTTCTATTTAGTGTAGTGGGGGATATGTCCTGATAGACAGACAGCTTCACTCCCTCGAACTGGAGTGTGGGGGATACCCTTGTGATTTTACTAAGCGCCTCTTTTATTTTAAAATAGTGGATGCACAGGATGACATCGCGCGGGAGATTGTTGGGAAGAGGTTTCGCTCGCAAGGCATGGTGGCATCTGTCCAGTTGGAGCTCGGAAGGGGATTTATCTGGCAGCAGGGACTCCATCCACCTCTCCACAAAGTCCTCGATGTCCGTGACCTCCTCAGGTATGCCTCTCAGCCGGAGATTGTTTCTCCTGTCCCTGTTTTCCCCGTCTTCCTGCTTCTCTTCCAGTTCGAGCAGCCTTTGTTTTATGTGGATTAATTCTTGCCCTGTGTGCTGGTGACACTCCATAGAGACATCCATCTGTTGCTCCAGCTCGTGGGTGCGTTCTCCTATTCCCTGTATGTCCTTGCGCAACCCATCTATTTCACTGCGGAAAAAGTCTTTTATTTAATTTAAGAACTTAGTCATGTCCTTCCTTAGGATGGGCTGCAACCCCGCTTCCTCCTCTGGGTCTCCCCTGCCCTGCGTGGAGTCTGTGTCAGAACTCCCACCCGCAGACATGGCCGTCTCGTCCCTGGCCTTTACTTGCTCTGTATGCCAGAAATAAGATCTCAGATCCAGGGACTTTCTCTTAGTGCTTTTTGTCGTGGCCCGAGTTATTGGCATAGCCGCCGCTTCAATGCTGCTGAGGGTATGTTTTGTGCCGAGTTTGGGTGGGTTTTTATTGTATTTATTTATATAAATGCGCTGGGGATCGGAGGAGCTCTCAGCTTAAGCTGCCATCTCCCAGTCCGTCGCGCATGCGCCTCCCCCAAGCTCTAATCTTAACTCCATTGGAGGAGCAGATGCGGGAAACATTTCTTCCTGTCGTCGTGGAGGGTTTGGAAGGGGACAGGGATATCGGAATTTATTCGGCTCAATTTCCAGCAGGTGACAAATGTTACTGTATTACGCGTGTAGTATGTTACAGTTCTTATCTATATTTTGGGTAACAAAAACTACACTTGCCTAGGCAAGAAAAGGACCCCTTTTCATAAAGCACTCGTATGGTGATGAACGTGAATGAATAAAATTAACCTTTATTAATATATAAGGGTAGAGTAAGTGAAGGGATAGGCACACAACACTATTAAAAAATTATTAAACTAAATACCTCCCAGTCCTGTGTACCGGACTGGTTGCAATATGGGTATAAGGAACCTTAAAGTAACTGGCACATGCAAAATGGATGGATAGCCTGTGCCTCAGTGTGGTATGTATGTTGAGACCAATCTCGTGTCTGTCAATGATGTACCAGAGAGACACTTATATTTATAACCACAACTGATTGAATTGTTACTCTAAGAGAGTACATGGTAAAATTAGTTGTGAGTGATCAGTGCACATATCTCAAACTCACATGCTAAATATTTCAAAAGGTTAGTATACCTAGAAATAGTACTCAAATCATTAGGAGTGAACAAAATAAATAAAATAAAAAGGTCCTTAAAGGCAATGCAGGGTGAAAAATGAACACTAGAGCTACTGTCTAGCTAGGGAAAAGAAGGCTTCTGACTGGGAGCCTTAGACACCCTGTTGGGTTTCGTATAGACAAGGTCTCCCACAAGGCAAGCTAACAGTGTCTAATTAATGCTGTAGAATGCCTAAGCCTATATGGAAGCAATGAAACAAATATATAATACAAAATAAACTGTAAACTGCTTCTCAGGATCCGCCGTGGGAACAGCACAAATGGTACAGTAAAGGTAAGCGGGTATCTGGGTATATTGCTAATGTGTCAGCAGATGTTTAAAAAGATACCCACAAATCAGTTGGTGACAGTGACCTATGTACAGGGTATGTATATATAAGTAGTACCACCCAGGTTACTCAGAAAATGAACACAGTTCAAAGGGTATCAGGCAATCAGACTTGTCAGTTGGCCTGAGTGTATACACTGTTCCACATTTGGTATGATTGAGATCTATACAGGTCACTGGGTATATACTGTACATATGTGCAGTGTGGATGCAGCGATAATGGTCTACAATACACTCACACATTTAAATGTACTAAAGTAAATAGTACCTGAGTGGATGAGTGGATGAGACCAAGATACGTTATAGACACTGCATCGATCGAATTATACAGTATTTACAGAGATTCCACCCGGCATGTTGTATTCATGAACACCACAGAACATTAGCTAGCCGGGTGGAGAGAAATGTATTTCATATATCAGCAAGCCTCGATATAGCTCAGCCCTGTAAAGGCTGCATCGGGACTATACTAGACGCCACCGCACTAACACATGTGCTGACGTCACAGAGGAGCGCCCACCACAGACGGCCGTTTCGCGTCGCACTGACGCTTTCTCAAGGTGGCCCCGCCTCTACGGTAGCCGAACGTTTAACTAGGCACGCGTTGCCTTGACAACAGTGGCGCTAAGGTAAGTATGTGTGTGTTGATAATAAAACATGTGTTTGTGTTTCTATTTATTTATATGATAGTTGTGGCTGGCTTCCTGGTAAAACCTGAGTCAATTCAGAGCAATAAGGCAATACATGGAGAATTGCCGAGACGGATAAGGAAGTGATTATGTGAACACTATGAACACTAAATGGTAGAATGGAGGCATATACCATCAGGGGTAGTATAGTGTTTACAGATATATAAATATATATAAATAAATCTATAAACATATGCCCTCCAAAAGGCTAGTGGTGATAGAGAACGGAGAGATAGTACCCAGCTATTAAATGTTCCAGTACATATTGCTTGGATATGGAGTGGATACAGTGTAGGCTATGGTGTTTATAGGGTGTTGCAGCCCAAGTGCTGGTGCCAAAGTCATTATCTATATTTCCACAGAAACGTATAGTTTTTCACAATATAAGCCTACCTACATATATATCTGTATATATGTCTTTCTCTCTATATCTATCTATCTATCTATTTATATATATATATATATAGTTGTCCGCAAAAATCCACAAAAAAAAAAATATATATATATAAATATATCTCTGTGTGTTTGGAAACATGTATTGGCTGAGCTATCGTGCATGACATCATTATGAGTAAACATACACAACTTGACCAGCATGAAGGGATTATGTGTAATGATCTTCCAAATGACACACACTGCAACCTTCTACCTTACAAAGCATTCAACATCTTTGCCCTATAGTTCAAAGCTGAATGTATGTGTTAATCTTTGTACAAACAATGGGTTAACATGCATAACAACAAAGCACATCCGCACTCATTCATTGTCACAATAATGTATAACTTCGTTAAACTGTGTCTGTGCACACAAATGCATAATTCACTATTTAATGTATGTGTCGATACATATATACATGTAATATATATATAATATATATATGTATATGTTAGTGTTAATCTATGTTACACCTATAAACAGGCCATTACTGCCTAATCAAGTCTTGCATGGAATATTGTGCATTCAAAGGCGAACATAAGTAATTTGCACAAACACATTTCTTTATGTTTTATTAAAGCTCTTGTTTCGCTTCATGTAGTATAATGTGAGCATAAATAGGAACATGTACCATATGGTATTTAATTGTGTTCATACACTTCCGACCAACTTTATTCTTATTTGGCTAGCTACGTGAATTTCGGAGTATCCCGGTTATCTGCGGTTTTGTGTCGTTTTCTCCCGGGGTATATAGCGTTATATCGCGCCTGTGATTTAAGCATTTTATTCCCGCTGGCTGCAATACTGCAATGCCGTGTAAAAACGCATGGGGGTGTTTGCGAGCTGTTGTCTTTGAAGCCGAGAAATTCATGAATTGTAATGCAGTATATACTGTATATATACAGTATATACTGTATAACAACAACCCCTATAACCCCTAACATACACATACAGTACTGTATACACTGGCGACACACTTTATTCGAGCTCGGCTAGTCCCACGAATTCGGGTATACTCGGGTGTATTGAGGTTTGTGACTGTTTTCTGCCCGAGTGCATTGCGTTATTATCCAGGCAGGGATTGAAGCATTTTATTCCCGCTGGCTGCAATACTGCACAGTATATATATATATATATATATATATACTGCATTACAATTCATGAATTTATGCCATCTGGTAGACACGCGAAGCATTGCAGCCTATTAAATCCTAATCATTATCATTTAACAGATCAGCCGCCCGTCAGCCAGGCATGAACCATGGCTGGGAAGGCAAACGCAACGGGGCTTGTCAGAGGTGAGGAGCGGCGCATTCTAGGTATCTGCCAGGTACAAACTGGGCATTTGCTCGAATAAAGTGTGTCGCAGCAGTATGCACATCAATGATACTATAGGCCATCCCCTGGCGAGATGTGTTTGCAGCAGAGAGAGAACCGCTGCTCTCTCTGCGCAAACATCGGCACATTAAAAATTATTTAAAATTCATTTTTATTCATAGTGAACATGTGCAGGGGGTCTCCGGAGCTGAACCGCGTTGGTTTCAGGTCCGGGGACCCCCTGCTCCCCGAGATACGCCCCCCTTTATGAGGTGCCGGTATCCCTCTGCATTAAAAGGTCCCGATCACGTGACCGCGACATGTAAACAAAGCAGAGGGATACTGGCACCGCCTAAAGGGGCCTGTATCTCGGGAAGAGGGGGTCCCCAGACCTAAAACCAAAACGTTTCTGCTCTGGAGACCCTCTGCACATATACAGTATAAATAAAACACATATATAAATAAACACTCGTTCCTTACCTTAGCGGCTATGTGCTATGGTAACGAAGCAGCATTTCTGTATTTTAATAATATTGTACAGTGAGCAGGGGGTTCCCTGAGCCAGAAATTAATGCTCAGGGGACCCCCTGCTCCTGCACAATATTATTAAAAATACAGAAATGCTGCTTCATTACCATAGCTGATAGCCGCTAAGGCAATGAAGGGTTAAGGCAGAATAAACAATAAATACATTAAATACATATTTTTAATGTGTGTGTTAAACCTCCCTGCCTTGACTGTAACCTGTGTAAGACCCCCTCCCCCTATTGTGTGTGTTAAACTTCCCTGCCTTGACTGTAATCTATGTAAAAAACCCTCCCCCTATTTTGTCTGCTAAGCTTCCCTGCTTTGACTAATCTGTGTAAGCCCCCCTCCCCCTATTGTGTCGGTTAAATCTCCCTGCCTGTGTTTCTGAGTGCAGTGTACTGTAAGTAAATGTGGGGAGGGGGATCCCATGTAAATAACCACACCCACACCCACTACCCACTACCCACTACCCACTATAAAAAAAATCACACACAGCAGCAGCACAAAAAATAAATAAATAAATCTAAATAAATAAATGAATATAAATAAATACATTTAAAATACATTTTTATTCATAGTGTACATGTGCAGGGGGTCTCCGGAGCTGAACCGCGTTGGTTTCAGGTCCGGGGACCCCCTGCTCCCGAGATACAGGCCCCTTTATGAGGTGCCGGTATCCCTCTGCATTTAAAGGTCCCGATCACGTGACCGCGGCCTGTAAACCAAGCAGAGGGATACCGGCACCCCCTAAAGGGGCCTGTATCTCGGGGAACAGGGGGTCCCCAGACCTAAAACCACAGCGGTTCAGCTCCGGAGACCCCCTGCCCATCTACACTATGAATAAAAATGTATTTTAAATGTATTTATTTCTATTCATTTATTTATTTAGATTTATTTATTAATTGTGCTGCTGCTGTGTGTGAATTTTTTTTATTGTGGGTAGTGGGGGTGGGTGAAGGGGGTATTAGCCCCATTGGTGGTTGTTTAGGGCTTGCGGGGGGTAGCGGGTGCACTTAACCCATTCACGACCGTAGCGATATTAACTGCTACGGTCGTGAAGGGGTTAAGTGCACCCGCAACCCCCCCGCAAGTCCTAAACTCACACCAAGGGCCAATCACCCCCTTCACCCACCCCCGCTACCCACAATAAAAAAAATTCACGCACAGCAGCCCCACAATTAATAAATAAATCTAAATAAATAAATACATGAAGATAAATAAATATATGTTTATATATAGTATATATACTATATATATATATATATATATATATATATATATATATATATATATATATATATATATATATATATATATATATATATATATACTGTTTATATATATACTGTATATATATATATATATATATATATATATATATATATATATATATATATATATATACATATACATACATACAGTATATACACACACATGATGAACCAATATACAAATAAATGTAGAAGGGTTATCAAAATCATACTGTACTACAAATAACACTTCTCCATACAGACACACTACATTTCAATGAATTTCCTTTAATAATCCTAACAGATCTTACAATCTAAATCATCAAATGACAAAGAAAAACCTCACATTCCAATCCATACATTGCATTTACATTGTATTTATGATGCATAAAATCTATGCACCATATACATTCTGCAAATGAATGTGAACAATATCATTGCAAGCAAAATACAAACACTTCCAAACAAGTCAACTATTTTAACCAATCAAGTAAACAAAAATCAATATATAAGTACTAACCAGAAAACACAATTTAAAACCAAAGCTAACCCTTACAATACCAAGGATTACATCTATCTAATTGTAAAAAACATTATACTGTACACACATTGAAGCATTGTAATAAACAACATACAGTACAGTACTGTGAGGATTCAGGGTTCGCGGCGTTCCTGTATCTATCCCCGCTGCTGTGGCACACGTCCCTCGCCAGCGTCACTCACCTCCGGCGGCTCTGGGGGTTCCCCGCCGTCCTCGGCGTCCCCGGCTCCCTGCATTCTCTCACGCAGCCGCCATGTTGCGCGCACTGGGTGAAGTTAATTTATTCACTGCTCTTGCAGTGAAAACCCGCCCCCAACACAGTAATAATATCTCCTGTCAAAACAAGAGTCCTCACCTGCCTGCCAATCAAGGGAACCTATCCAGGATGGCTCCACGCAGTCCTCCAGGCCTGCCTTCACCTCTGATTGGTCAGCCACACTTTATAATGCCAGTCCTTCCTATCGTTCATTGCTCGACATAGTTTCCACTTGGATTACTACTCTGGCGTTTTCTCTCTCATTCTCTCAGGTTTCGACTTGGCTTGATGGACGTCTTTCTCTGGCTCTCGACCCCTGCTTGGACAAACGACCTTCCGGAATTCTCCAATCCCTGACCTTGGCTAACGGCAACGACGACGGCATTTCTACACCGGTACCGGCAAGTATTGCTAGCTAAACATCACCTGGCCTGGCAACGCCAAATCACCACACTCCGGACACGCTCCCTTTGCTGCGGGTGCGTGCCTCTATATGTTCCTCACCTCAGTGAAAGGAACGGGTCTGGTCTGCGGGCAGCACCGGCGTAACATTATGTCGAGCCCACAAGACGCAGACCAGACTGATGTGGACTCTATGATGACGGCCATGTACCAACAAATCCAGGCCTTAATGGATCAAGTGGCTCTCCTCTCCCAACAGGTACAGGACCGTTCTCTACAGGCACCTCCTGCGGCTGCACCTCCGGCGCAGCCTGACTTATCTTCCACTTCATTCTCAGTTCCGAAGATTCCGGCTCCGAGGCCCTACGCAGGGGATCCACACGCCTGTCGTGGCTTTCTCAACCAGTGCGAGATCCAGTTCGAGATGGCTCCACAGCTGTATGCTACTGGCCGGAAAAAGGTAGCCTATGTATATAGTTTGCTCACAGGTAATGCACTGGCATGGGCCTCTCCGATCTGGGAACTATGCCCTGATATTACCCGCGATTACGCGGCCTTCAGACGGGACTTTCGACAGGTTTTTGATACCCCCGCACGTCAAGAGACTGCTTCTGATTCCCTGCTAGAGCTTACACAGGGACGTCGGCCTGTGAGTCAATACGCCTTGGAATTCAGAACTATAGCAGCTGAGACTCATTGGGGTCAGGAGGTCTTAGTCACCATCTTCTGGAGAGGCCTATCGGATTCCCTGAAGGACCCAGGCCAGAATTACTGGAAGACCTCATCTCCCTGGCCATTCGTATGGATCAGCGTCTTCAGGTACGCCGCGCTCAGCGTCAGCATCCCTGGTCTACGCTTTTTCGTGCTTCCTTTTCCAGGTTCTCTACTACCCAGAGACCCGTCTTCTCCCCGCTACCGGCGCTGGAGGCTCCAGAGCCGATGCAACTTGGAGTTCAGCAACCTCGGGCACCGTTACGACAACTCCGCTCTACTGGGGAGTCGTGCCATCATTGCGGAGCTTCTGTGCAGCGCACTCGTAACCATCCACCATCTCTGGGAAACGACTAAGCCCAGTGAGTACGAAGGGGCGCTCTCTGGGTACTGAATCTCCTTGTCCCCCTCTCAGAAGGGAACTTCCCAAAAGATTGATTAGTCCCGTCTCCCTTTCAGGGCCGACTTTCCACACCTCCACAGCAGCATTTATCGATTCCGGCGCAGGAGGGAACTTCATAGATCAAACCTTTTCTGAACAAAATCAGATTCCGCTTTCCAGGAAGGACTCTCCCGTTGCCTTGGTCGGGATTGATAATCGGCCTCTCACCCCGGCCTATATCTCCTTAGAGACCGGACCTATCACCCTTTCTACTCATTCTCACAAAGAGACTCTGGGTTTTGACGTTATTCATGCCCCGGGAACACCTATCACGCTTGGCTTGCCCTGGTTACAGAAGCATAATCCACTCATCGATTTGGTTCCTCCTAACCCTATTACCTGGAGGTCAAGGTCAGAGGAACCTTCTTTGTCTATCAAGCAACCATCCTTTCTATTAGCCAACACATCCAGTTCCCTGAGGGAGCTACCTTCTCCATACGCTGAATTTTTGGACGTTTTTAGCAAGACACAGTCTGAGCTTCTACCCCCTCATCGTTCCTACGATTGTCCGATTGACCTGGTACCTGGTTATACCTTGCCTAAGGCCAAATCTTACCCTCTCTCGCTGCCCGAGACCGAGGCTATGGATGAATATATTCATGAGAATCTTAAGCGGGGCTTCATACGGCATTCCAATTCTCCTGCGAGGGCCGGATTCTTCTTTGTCAAAAAAAAAGATGGGACTCTCAGACCATGTATTGATTACCGGGGTCTGTATCATATCACGGTGAAGAATCGTTATCCTCTCCCACTCATCTCCGAACTCTTTGATAGACTTCAGGGGGCCAACCTCTTTACTAAACTGGACCTTCGTGGGGCATACAACCTCATCCGCATCCGGGAGGGCGATGAATGGAAGACTGCCTTCAACACCCGTAGCGGACACTACGAATATCTAGTGATGCCCTTCGGGTTATGCAACGCACCGGCAGTTTTTCAGGACTTCATCAATGATATCTTTCGGGACGTTCTTAATCGCTTTGTCATTGTATACCTGGATGACATCCTTATTTTTTCTCAAAACTTACAGGATCATATCATCCACACGAAGTTTGTGCTTTCACGCCTCCGAGAGAACCGGTTGTTTGCTAAAATGGAGAAATGCATTTTTCATCAGTCTACCACTTCCTTTCTCGGATACATCATCTCCAACAAAGGCTTGGCCATGGACCCAGAGAAACTGAAAGCCGTCGTAGATTGGCCGCAACCCAATTCCCTCAAATCTATTCAACGGTTTTTAGGTTTTTCTAACTATTACCGGAAGTTTATCCGTAACTTTTCTACCATTGTCGCTCCTATCACAGCACTGACCAGAAAAGGTGCAGACCCTTCATCTTGGTCTCCAGATGCAGTCACGGCATTCGAGACGCTGAAACAAACTTTTGTCTCTGCCCCCATCCTTTGACACCCAAACACGAATTTCCCATTCACCCTAGAGGTTGACGCTTTGGACTGTGGGGCTGGTGCGATTCTGTCTCAGAAATTTTCTTCCCAGGATAAACTTCATCCTTGCGGGTTTTTCTCCAAAAAGTTCTCCTCTGCAGAGAGAAATTATGACGTGGGCAATAGGGAACTTTTGGCCTTCAAGTTGGCTCTTCAAGAATGGAGACATCTTCTGGAGGGGTCTAAAGAGCCATTCACTATTCTCACGGACCATAAAAACTTATTGTATATTGAGAATGCCTGTCGTTTAGGTCCCCGCCAAGCCCGCTGGTCATTATTTTTTTCTAGATTTAATTTTGTTCTCTCATATATTCCCGGCACTAAGAACGTCAAAGCGGATGCTCTCTCCCGGCAATACTCTTCTGAAGAGAGATCAGAAAAGACCACCGAGTCAATCCTTCCTAAACAAAGAATCTTAGCAGCTGTAGCATTCAAGAATCTTGAGAGGATCATCAAATCTCAAGAGAATCTTCCGATCGGTCTAGTTGTTCCTAAAGACTCCTTGTACGTGGAACCCAAATTAATCCCTGAAATACTGGATTGGGGACATGCCGCCCGTTCGGCAGGGCATCCTGGATTCAAGAAAACTTTGGACCTCATCCGTCGCACTTTCTGGTGGCCCAATATGGTAAAGACCATTCTTGAATTTACACCGTCCTGTCCGGTATGTGCGCGTAACAAAATTCCTCGTCAGAAACCTCAGGGTCTCCTCTTACCTTTACCTATCCCGGAGCGTCCCTGGTCCCACATATCGATGGATTTTATTGTGGAGTTGCTAAGGTCGAATGGCATGAATACCATTCTTGTGGTAGTGGATCGGTTTTCCAAGATGGCACGCGTTATTCCTCTCAAAGGTTTACCCTCTTCACCCGCCCTAGCTGATATTTTCTCCAAAGAGATTTTTCGGATCCATGGGATTCCCATATCATCGTATCTGATCGGGGTTCACAGTTCGTCTCCAAGTTCTGGATAAATTTCACCAAGAGACTGGGTATCTCATCTTCCTTTTCTTCTGGTTATCACCCTCAATCTAACGGACAGACCGAGAGGGTTAATCAATCCCTCGAGAAATACTTAAGGTGCTTCGTCTCGAATTCTCAGGATGACTGGGCAGAATTACTAATGTGGCCTGAGTTCGCCTTTAATTCTTCCAGGAATGAGTCTACCCGCGAGACCCCCTTCTTCATCAACTATGGATTCCATCCGGCTCGTCTACCTATTTCTAAAAACTCCTCTGGAATACCAGCCGTGGACGAGCACATTGCCCTCCTTCAGGACTCTTGGTCCAGAATCTAATTTGCACTACAAAAAGCGTCATTGTCTTCCAAAAACCAGGCTGATCGTCACTGTCGTCCGGCACCTAACTACAAAACCGGAGACAAGGTTTGGCTATCATCCAAGAACATCCATCTCAAAACCCCTTCTCTCAAATTGGCTCCTAGGTTTCTGGGTCCCTTTTCCATCTTGGAGCAGGTAAATCCGGTTTCCTTCCGACTCCAACTTCCTCAAAGCATGAGAATTCCGAATGTCTTTCACACCTCGCTTCTCAAGCCATTCATCTCCAGTAACCTCTTTCTGGACCACACTTCTAAACCAGATCCTGTGATGGTACAGGGTAACGAAGAGTATGAGATACAAGCCTTACTGGATTCCCGTCTTTCAAGAGGTAAAGTCCACTTCTTGGTACACTGGAGAGGCTTTGGACCCGAAGAGAGGTCATGGGTACCCCTGAAAGATATTCATGCTCCAGGACTCCTCAAACGCTTCCGAGAGAAGTTTCCATCAAAACCATGGAAGGATCGTCCTGAGGCCGATCCTGAGGGGGGGGGGGTACTGTGAGGATTCAGGGATCGCGGCGTCCGTGCTCTGGTTTCTCTGTTCCTGTATCTACCCCCGCTGCCATGGCGTGCGTCCCTCGCCAGCGTCACTTACCTCCGGCGGTTCTGGGGGTTCCCCGCCGTCCTCGGCGTCCCCGGCTCCCTGCATTCTCTCACGCGGCCGCCATGTTGCCCGGGCGCACGCCTGAACAGCGCGCACTGGGTGAAGTTAATTTATTCACTGCTCTTGCAGTGAAAACCCGCCCCCAACACAGTAATAAGATCTCCTCTCAAAACAAGAGTCCTCACCTGCCTGCCAATCAAGGGAACCTATCCAGGATGGCACCACACAGTCCTCCAGGCCTGCCTTCACCTCTGATTGGTCAGCCACACTTTATAATGCCAGTCCTTCCTATCGTTCATTGCTCGACATAGTTTCCACTTGGATTACTACTCTGGCGTTTTCTCTCTCATTCTCTCAGGTTATGACTTGGCTTGGTGGACGTCTCTCTCTGGCTCTCGACCCCTGCTTGGACAAACGACCTTCCGGAATTCTCCAATCCCTGACCTTGGCTAACGGCAACAACGACGGCATTTCTACACCGGTGCCGGCAAGTATTACTAGCTAAACATCACCTGGCCTGGCAACGCCAAATCACCACACTCCGGACATGCTCTCTTTGCTGCGGGTGCGTGCCTCTATACGTTCCTCACCTCAGTGAAAGGAACGGGTCTGGTCTGAGGGCAGCACCGGCGTAACAAGTACATCCCCTTTATCTCCCTGCCTTGAGTGTAATCTGTTTAAAGCCCCCTCCCCCCTAATGTTTCTGTTAAATCTCTCTGCCTTGAGTGTAATCTTTTTAAAGCCCCCTCCCCCCTAATGTTTCTGTTAAATCTCTCTGCCTGTGTTGCTGTGAGTGCAGTTTATGTAAATGTGGGGAGGGGGAGTGGGTTATAACCCCACCTCCTTGACTGTGATCTGTATAAAGCCCCCTCCCCCCTAATGTTTCTGTTAAATCTCCCTGCCTGTATTGCTGTGAGTGCAGTGTATGTAAATGTGGGGAGGGGGGGACCCGATGTGCATACTGTGAGGTCTAACCACCCTCACCCCCTATCCACATACCGTTACCCCCACCCATCCTGGCCATGGCCCCTCCGCTTCTGCAAAACAGACACAAAAATTGAAACATCCAAAGTAATGTCCCCTAACCCCTTAATCACCATAGCGGTTATTAACCGCTACAGTCATTAAGGGGTTAACCCACCCTCACCCACCACTCGGGATGCCTACATACCCTCCCACACTAACCCCCCGGTGGGGCCTAACCACCCTCACCCAGTACCCACAAGGGAGGCCTAACCACATACCGTTGGGGAAACACCCCCCCCCCCCACCGCCAGTACCCACAATATAAACAACAGTGACCCACAATAAACATCATTCTATTTATTAAATACATTACCCACCCCCTGTGCCCCCCCATAAATACATGATTTATTATTTTACAAACAGGGTTCATAACGCAGCCCCACGCGAGTCCCCGGTGGGCTGGCGGGGCACCTGGACAGACCTACAGGGTACCAGCAGCCCTTTTCAAACAGGTTCTGGAGGCCTGCTGGTGGATCCTGCCAGCACCATGGCCCCCAGCTGGTCACCGTGGGCCACAATTGGGTCCTCACGGTAGGCCCAAGGAGGTCTGGGAGCCCCGGGTCAGACCCACAGGTGTCTGCGGGGCCTCGGGTGGTTCCCACGGGGGTCTGGGGAACTCACGGGTGCTCACTACGGGTCCGCGGTTCCCCCACAGAAGTGGGACCACACATCATCATCCCCGCACCTACGGGTCGGCGGTGCCCCCACAGAAGTGGGACCACACAGCTTCATCCCCGCAGACTACGGGTCGGCGGTGCCCCCACAGAAGTGGGACCACACAGCTTCATCCCCGCATGTGTAACCCGTGGAACCACCAGCCTGGTACCCGTGAGATACCCGAGGAAACCACAGGTGGTCTCCAGAGGTCCCACGTGGAACCACGGAACAAACCCTGAATGTAAAAAAAATAAACCTGGCCTATACATTCAATACATAAACCCCCCCCCCCCAACACCTACAGTACAATAATGTGCAAAATAACTACAGTATTATCCAGATATGGATAATAGATTAATTGCCCATAGTTAAAAACATTAACTAGCATATTCAAATAAATAAAGTGCTACTGACCTCATCAATACGAAGTGTCCGTCGCAAGCAACATCCTTGTCTTGTCCACAAAATACATTGCCAAAACAAAGCCAATACATTGCAATTACATTCAGATATCAATTAACCCCTTAAACACCTTATCGGATAATAACCACAAAGGTAATTAAGGGGTTAAGCCACACTGGCCCGATACCCACCCTTCACCCATGAATTTGTACAGTGGCTTCATCATGCAACTACAGTATATATACAGTGTATATATATATATATATATATATATATATATATATATATATATATATATATATATATATATATATATATATATATATATATATATACAGTATATACAGAGAGATAGATATATACATACAGTACATACACACACATGATGAACCAATATACAAATAAATGTAGAAGAGTTACCAAAACCATACTGTCGTACAAATAACACTTCTCCATACAGACACACTACATTACAATGAATTTCCTTTAATAATCCTAACTGATCTTACAATCTAAATCATCAAATGACAAAGAAAAACCTCACATTCCAATCCATACATTGCATTTACATTGTAATTATGATGCATAAAATCTATGCACCATATACATTCTGCAAATGAATGTTAACAATATCATTGCAAGCAAAATACAAACACTTCCAAACAAGTCAACTATTTTACATGTTAATAGTGTTAATGTTAATGTTTTTAATGATGGGCAATTAATCTATTATCCATATCTGGATAATAGTTATTTTGCACATTATTGTACTGTAGGTGTTGGGGGGGGGGGTGTATGTATTGAATGTATAGGCCAGGTTTATTTTTTTTACATTCAGGGTTTGTTCCGTGGTTCCGCGTGGGACCTCTGGAGACCACCTGTGGTTTCCTCGGGTATCTCACGGGTACCAGGCTGGTGGTTCCACGGGTGACACATGCGGGGATGAAGCTGTGTGGTCCCAGTTCTGTGGGGCATCCGCAAACCCGTAGTCTGCGGGGATGAAGATGTGTGGTCCCACTTCTGTGGGGGCACAGCGGACCCATAGTGAGCACCCGTGAGTTCCCCAGACCCCCTTGGGAACCACCCGAGGCCCCGCAGACACCTGTGGGTCTGACCCGGGGCTCCCAGGCATCCTTGGGCCTACCGTGGGGACCCAATTGTGGCCCACGGTGACCCAAGTAGACCACCTGGGGGCCATGGTGCTGGCGGGATCCACCAGCAGGCCTCCAGAACTTGTTTGATAAGGGCTGCTGGTACCCTGTAGGTCTGTCACCGGGGACTCGCGTGGGGCTGCGTTATGAACCCTGTTTGTAAAATAATAAATCATGTATTTATGGGGGGCACAGGGGGTGGGTAATGTATTTAATAAATAGAACGATGTTTATTGTGGGTCACTGTTGTTTTTATTGTGGGTACTGGGGGTGGGGGGGGTGTTTCCCCAACGGTATGTGGGTAGGCCTCCCTTGTGGGTACTGGGTGAGGGTTGTTAGGCCTCAAGGGGGGGGGGTTAGTGTGGGAGGGTATGTAGGCATCCCGAGTGGTGGGTGAGGGTGGGTTAACCCCTTAATGACTGTAGCAGTTAATAACCGCTATGGTGATTAAGGGGTTAGGGGACATTACTTTGGATGTTTTAATTTTTGTGTCTGTTTTGCAGAAGCGGAGGGGCCATGGCCAGCATGAGGGAGGGTAACGGTATGTGGGTAGGGGGTAAGGGTGGTTAGACCTCACAGTATGCACATCGGGTCCCCCCCTCCCCACATTTACATACACTGCACTCACAGCAATACAGGCAGGGAGATTTAACAGAAACATTAGGGGGAGGGGGCTTTATACAGATCACAGTCAAGGAGGTGGGGTTATAATCCACTCCCCCTCCCCACATTTACATAAACTACACTCAGAGCAACACAGGCAGAGAGATTTAACAGAAGCATTAGGGGGGAGGGGGCTTTAAACAGATTACACTCAAGGCAGAGAGATTTAACAGAAACATTACGGGGGAGGGGGCTTTAAACAGATTGCACTCAAGGCAGGGAGATACAGGGGATGTACTGTACTGTATGTTTTTTATTGCAATGCTTCAATGTGTGTACAGTATAATGTTTTTTACAATTAGATAGATGTAATCCTTGGTATTGTAAGGGTTAGCTTTGGTTTTAAATTGTGTTTTCTGGTTGGTACTTATATATTGATTTTTATTTACTTGATTGGTTAAAATAGTTGACTTGTTTGGAAGTGTTTGTATTTTGCTTGCAATGATATTGTTCACATTCATTTGCAGAATGTATATTGTGCATAGATTTTATGCATCATAAATTCAATGTAAATGCAATGTATGGATTGGAATGTGAGGTTTTTCTTTGTCATTTGATGATTTAGATTGTAAGATCAGTTAGGATTATTAAAGGAAATTCATTGTAATGTAGTGTGTCTGTATGGAGAAGTGTTATTTGTAGGACAGTATGGTTTTGATAACCCTTCTACATTTATTTGTATATTGGTTCATCATGTGTGTGTATATACTGTGTGTATATATATATATATATATATATATATATATATATATATATATATATATATATATATATATATATATATATATATATACACAATATATATATGTATAGGGATTGTTATTATATATATATATATACTGTGTGTGAGTTTAGGACTTGCGGGGGGGGTTGTTTATTTATATATGTGTTTTATTTATACTGTATATGTGCAGAGGGTCTCCAGAGCAGAAACGTTTTGGTTTTAGGTCTGGGGACCCCCTCTTCCCCGAGATACAGGCCCCTTTAGGGGGTGCCGGTATCCCTCTGCTTGGTTTACAGGCCGCAGTCACGTGATCGGGACCTTTAAATGCAGAGGGATACCGGCACCTCATAAAGGGGCCTGTATCTCGGGGAGCAGGGGGTCCCCAGACCTATAACCAAAGCGGTTCAGCTCCGGAGACCCTCTGCACATCTACACTATGAATAAAAATGTATTTTAAATGTATTTATTTATATTCATTTATTTATTTATTTATTTAGATTTATTTATTTATTTTTTGGGCGGCTGCTGTGTGTGAGTTTTTTTTATTGTGGGTAGCGGGAGTGGGTGAAGGGGGTATAAGCCCCAACGGTGGTTGTTTAGGGCTTGCGGGGGGGTATCGGGAGGGGTTAACCCCTTCATGACCGTAGAGGTATTAACTGCTACGGCCGTGAAGGGGTTAAGTGCACCCGCAACCCCCCCTCAAGTCCTAAACTCACACCAAGGGCCAAATACCCCCTTCACCCACCCCCGCTACCTACAATAAAGCGGGCACGGTGGGTTAACCCCTTCATTGCCTTAGCGGCTATCCGCTATGGTAATGAAGCAGCATTTCTGTATTTTAATAATATTGTGCAGGAGCAGGGGGTCCCCTGAGCATTAATTTCTGGCTCAGGGAACCCCCTGCTCACTGTACAATATTATTAAAAATACAGTCATGCTGCTTCGTTACCATAGCACATAGCCGTTAAGGTAAGGAACGAGTGTTTATTTATATATGTGTTTTATTTATACTGTACATGTGCAGAGATCTCCGGAGCAGAAATGTTTTTGTTTTAGGTCCGGGGACCCCCTGCTCCCCGAGATACAGGCCCCTTTAGGGGGTGCCGGTATCCCTCTACTTTGTTTACATGCCGCGGTCACGTGATCGGGACCTTTAAATGCAGAGGGATACCGGCACCTCATAAAGGGGCCTGTATTTCGGGAAGCAGGGGGTCCCCGGACCTGAAACCAACGCGGTTCAGCTCCGGAGACCTCCTGCACATGTACACTACTGCACCGACACACTTTATTCGAGCAAATGCCCAGTTTGTACCTGGCAGATACCTGGAATCCGCCGCTGCTCACCTCTTGCATGCTTCGTTGCGTTTGCCTTCCCAGCCACGGTTCATGCCTGGCTGACGGGGGCCTGATCTGTTAAATGATAATGATCAGGATTTATTAGGCTTCAATGCTTCGCATGTCCACCAGATGGCATAAATTCATGACTTGTAAAGCGCCGAATCAGTAATGTATGGGCTTGCAGTTGTTTCGTTTAAAAAAGATACTGTACCACAGTGTGCCATTGTAACTTGGCCTTGAGACTGAAGGAAGACGTTGCAAAAATGTATCAATTTAGGCTTTACATATTAAATAAAGACAAAGACCAATGTAGTTTCAGTTACACTATTCTCCAGAAATCCACCATGAGTGTTCAAGTGCAGCCCGTGTTCCAAAAACCTGACAGAAGTTATGCTTATTTGATATGGGCCGCTATTAATGCAACAGAGGATAAGATGGCAACAGTTGTTCAAATTTATCAGTATTTTATCGAAAACTATGACTTTTACAAATTTTCGCCAACTCCTCATTTGTGGAAGCGTGCAATAAGGAAAAGGTTATGTAGTGACCCCTGTTTTCACTGTATTGAGCCCCAATTTGTTGGAGGGTATTGGTGTGTGTCACAGGGTTTTTCCCGTATCTATGATCATGGAGGCGGCAAAAGGCGAAGGGTCGTGTTAAAACCAACTAAGAAGCGACAGTCCCTGCCAAGCAATGCACCAGCACCGGGTTCCAATGATGGTCCCACTGTCAGTGACAACACTGAGACAGAGTCGGATTTCGCGGCCAGTTTTGATGAAGCTTTCATGTACCTAAGCGATTTCCCGCCTCACCTGCTGACTACAGGTGGGCTAGTCCCGCTGCAAACTATCGACGTGGGTGATGAAGAAAGCTGTACTGGCAGTGTACCGGCGCTGGCGCCAGCTGAATGGGAAATACAGTAGTACAGTATGGTGAGTACTGTATTGTTGCCGTATTATTTTGGTGGGGCTGGCTGGGTACTTCTCTAGGGGGCTGACCATTACGGTACATTAAAACTTTTCATTTTGTTTTTCCTCAGAAAAGAAAACGGCTAATGGGGGGATTTCGATGGATACAGTAATATTGTGCTGTACAGTATGCTGATGTTTTCCGGCCGAACAGTATACTGTGTAATAAACCCGAATAAATAAAACTATGCATTTATTCTACAGTACATGTTCAGTAAATTACTGCACATACTGTACTGGGGGCGAGATGTGTTTGCAGCAGAGAGAGAGATTTAATAATATTGTAAAGTGAGCAGGGGGTTCCCTGAGCCAGAAATGAATGCTCAGGGACCCCCCTGCTCCTGCTCAATATTATTAAAAATACAGAAATGCTGCGTCATTACCATAGCGGATAGCCGCTAAGGCAATGAAGGGGTTAACCCACCGTGCCCGCTTTATTGTGTGTAGTGGGGATGGATGAGGGGGGTATTTGGCCCTTGGTGTGAGTTTAGGACTTGTGGGAGGGGGGGGGTTGTGGGTGCACTTAACCCCTTCACGACCGTAGCAGTTAATACCGCTACGGTCATGAAGGGGTTAAGCCCTCCCGCTACCCCCCCCCCGCAAGCCCTAAACAACCATCGTTGGGGCTAATACCCCATTCACCCACCCTCTCGCTACCCACAATAAAAAAATACACACACAGCAGCCGCCAAAAAATAAATAAATAAATCTAAATAAATAAATAAATAAATGACAATAAATACATTTGAAATACATTTTTAGTGATAGTGTAGATGTGCAGGGGGTCTCCGGAGCTGAATCGCGTTGGTTTTAGGTCTGGGGACCCCGTGCCCCCCGAGATACAGGCCCCTTTAGGGGGTGCCGGTATCCCTCTGCGTTTAAAGGCCCCGATCACGAGATCGCGGCCGGTAAACCAAGCAGAGCAGAGAGATACCGGCACCCCCTAAAGGGGCCTGTATCTCGGGGGGCAGGGGGTCCCCAGACCTGAAACCTGTATATATATATATAGTATACAGTATACAGTATATACACACAGATGATGAACCAATATACAAATACATGTAGAATGGTTATCAAAATCATACTGTCCTACAAATAACGCTTCTCTATACAGTACAGACAATAATAATAATAATCCATTTAATAATCCTAACTGATTTTACAATATAAAACATAACATTCCAATCCACACAGTACATTGCATTTACATTGTATACTGTAAATGATGCATAGCATAAAATCTATGCACCATATACTGTACATTCTGCAAATGAATGTTAACAATATAATTTCAAGCTACTCTACCAGTAAATACAAACACTTCCAAACAAACACTTTAACCAATCAAGTAAACAAAAATCAATATATACTGTAAGTACCAACCAGAAAACACAATTTAAAACCAAAGCTAACCCTTACAATACCAAGGATTACATCTATCTAATTGTAAAAAAATATTATACATTAAACACAGCATTGTTTAAAGCCCCCTCCCCCCTAATGTTTCTGTTAAGCAGATTACACTGAAGGGAGAGAGATATAAAGGCCTAAAGCCCCTTCCCCCCTAATGTTTCTGTTAAACAGATTACAATGAAGGGAGAGAGATATAAAGGCCTAAAGCATTACTAGTAAATCTCACTCCCTGCATTGATGTCGTGCAGTGTATGTAAATGTGGGGAGGGGGGGGACACCCAATGTGCATACTGTGAGGTCTAACCACCCTCACCCCCTACCCACATACTGTACCGTTACCCCCCCCCATCCTGGCCATCGCCCCTCACGCACAGCAGCTCCACAATTAATAAATAAATCTAAATAAATACATGAAGAGAAATAAATATATACTGTACTGTAAGTGCCCGCTTTATTGTGTGTAGCGGGGGTGGGTGACGGGGTTTATAAATGTGAGTTTATAAATAAAATAAAGAATATTATTTCTAGGGGCCCTAGAACAGAAGTTATCACGCCAATTTCGCGCTAATTGCTCTTTTTTTACAATGTTGCTGGTCTTGCGGCTTTGCAGTTTGCAAGCAAAAAGCAGTTTGTAGTACTGAGTGTGAGATAAATTATTTATCAGTGTTGATCAAAGAGAGTTGATCAGAAGGATTCCCCTTATATACAGCACTCTATTGTCATTCATACAGTACAGTATAGTAAAGGGTAGACAACAAATGTTCTTGCAGTATATTACTACAAATCTGTCAGGTTGACCAGAATCACTGCGGATATCGGAAAATAATACAATTTTATTAATTCTATGTAGAATTAATAAAATTGTATTATTTTCCGATATCCGCAGTGATTCTGGTCAACCTGACAGATTTGTAGTAATACAGTATACTGCAAGACCATTTGTTGTCTACCCTTTACTATACTGTATGAATGACAATAGAGTGCTTTATACTTTATAAGGGGAATCCTTCTGATCAACTCTCTTTGATCAACACTGATAAATATCATATTTATACCCCTTTAGCACCTGTCGTTCCATCCTATGCACCCATTTACAATGGTGATTGCGGTCGTATTCACGTACTTTATGTGAGATAAATTAACCAGTTCTTTTATTGCTGAAGTCGCCACAAAAAACTTTTTTTTACAAATACAGTACAATACAATGGTGAAACATTTCAAGTTAACAGCAATTCAAAACCTCAACACACAATAATACATACTGTACAGTACTGTATGATTATTTATTTATAATACAGTATACAGCTCTGTACTGTATATGCAATATACAATATACTGTACTATATTTGGGTCTTGTCTTTGGGGATTTATTCATGCAATTATTAGGGTGACCTGCCGTTGGAAATACTGACACAGTACAGTCCCAGCTACAGTGTTTCAGCCACCCCACCCCCTCCCTTAGAGTTTTTAATCCCTCCCTGGCCAAGCATCAATCGTCTGGCTAATCCAATCCAAGCCATTGTTTTGTTAATCTGGCCCTGGGCTGGCTACGGTAACAAGATTCATACAGTACAATATAGTAAAGGGTAGACAACAAATGGTCTTGCAGTATATTACTACAAATCTGTCAGGTTGACCAGAATCACTGCGGATATCGGAAAATAATACAATTTTATTAATTCTACATAGAATTAATAAAATTGTATTATTTTCCGATATCCGCAGTGATTCTGGTCAACCTGACAGATTTGTAGTAATATACTGCAAGACCATTTGTTGTCTACCCTTTACTATACTGTATGAATGACAATAGAGTGCTGTATACTTTATAAGGGGAATCCTTCTGATCAACTCTCTTTGATCAACACTGATAAATATCATATTTATACCCCTTTAGCACCTGTCGTTCCATACTATGCACCCATTTACAATGGTGATTGCGGTCGTATTCACGTACTTTATGTGAGATAAATTAACCAGTTCTTTTATTGCTGAAGTCGCCACAAAATTTTTTTATTTACAAATACAGTACAATACAATGGTGAAACATTTCAAGTTAACAGCAATTCAAAACATCAACACACAATAATACATATTGTACAGTACTGTATGATTATTTATTTATAATACAGTATACAGCTCTGTACTGTATATGCAGTATACAGTATATTGTACTATATTTGGGCCTTGTCTTTGGGGGTTTATTCATGCAATTATTAGGGTGACCTGCCGTTGGAAATACTGACACAGTACAGTCCCAGCTACAGTATTTCAGCCACCCCACCCCCTCCCTTAGAGTTTTTAATCCCTCCCTGGCCAAGCATCAATCGTCTGGCTAATCCAATCCAAGCCATTGTCTTGTTAATCTGGCCCTGGGCTGGCTACGGTAACAAGATTCAGCAGGAGGCCAGCCAGCGTATCATCCCACCATCCCCCTCCCTTTGAGGGAGGCCTGCCTGCTTTGGAAAAATCCCCTCTCGAATTGGAAATGTAAATCTGATGTGCATCCGTTTGCTTACAGTAACTGTTCTGTTCAGAACAGCCACTGCTTCTAAATTACTGAAAATATACAGGATAAATATACAGTAATGTGAAATAATCTGTTCTGTGGGTCTGAGAGGGTTGAAAGTCACCAGGTCCTCATACAGTACAGTACATTCTCGAATACCTTTAGAATAAAAATACAGTATATATAAATATACAGTATACTGTAAATATTGCACAGTACAGTATAATGTTAAATAACCCATCCTGTTCTTTTTCCCTTCATACTGTAACAGTATCTTCATTGTGTCTGCGGTACAGTAGTTCATTGAGAGAGGAGAGGTTTTGTGTACATCATTACTGCTGTCTATATACTGTACATTTGACTGCACAAGCAGATTTGACGGAACACAACGCCCCCCCTCCACCTTGGGCACCCTTTTTCCTGGAACGACAAGAAAACAAAAACTTTGTTCAGTTACTGTACTGTACTGTATGTGCGTACTGTATTATGGTAGAACTACTGTACAGTAGGTGGCTGGTGCAGCTTTCTCTGGAAAGAAAAATATGGAGCAGTTAGTAGGCAGTTACTGTAGTACTGTCAAACTAGTCTACTGTACTGTATACTGGAACTACTGTATACTCTGACTATTGGGAAAGAAAAAATCTGTGCCATACTTACCTGTATCATACTGTACTTACTGTACAATACTACAGCACTGTACTACTTTCCTGATGCTTTCCCATTGCGCGCGATGACAATGGGCAACACAGTGGCAATATGGTCTATATATTTATTGCATCGTTCCACGGTGAGTACATCGTTACAAAAACTCATTATGGCTTTATACAGCTCGTCCTTCTTGGAGGGTTTCGCCACTTTATGGTCCTTCAGCTGATGCCAGACCATTTCGATCGGATTGAAGTCTGGCGATCTGTGATTGGAAAGAAAGGACAATTAGTTTAAGAGATACAGTACACAGTAAAAACAGTGGGGAACATAAATGGGACACGGTCTACTGCACTTACTCCGCTGGCGTCTTCACCCAGTTGATGCCGCGCTCAAGGATATGCGTCGTCGACGCGGTGTGCTTGGGATCATTGTCCTGGTAAAAGCGATGACCATTGGGAAAGTCTCGTGTGATGTATCGCACTATCACGGGCACAATGTTGTCTTGGAAGAAATCTTTATTCATGATTCCTATAGCAAGAAAAGAAAAGTGCTCAATAGTACAGTACAGTGCATACGGTAAGGCAACACTAGTCAAGTACAGTGCATTAGGCGGCATTATATTTGAGAAATTGTACCTTCAAAGACGACAATGCATCCCGGTCCACGCCTAGAGATGGCACCCCACACATGCAGCTTCACAGGGTGTTTTGGCCGCGGCTTCAAAGTTATGCGGCCTTTTTTGTGGAACGCAAATCTTGCAAATCTCTCGAGCGACACAGTAGACTCATCAGTGAAGATGCAATCCTGGAAAGTCTCACCGCTGTCGATCCATGCTTGGGCCTGTAGCACTCTTTTGATTTTGTTTGCGTCCCGTATCATGGGGTACGCTCTGTAATGACAATGAATAAAAAATGTTAGCGTCACAGCGCAGTACAGTTTGCAAAACAACACTTTTACTTTACAGTACCTCCTGTACTGTCCAGTACTAACCTCACACGTCCATATTTCCATCCAATTCTGCGTCTCATCTTCTTTATGCTGCTCTCGGATACAGTCAGATTGTGGTTTTCCTGCAGAGTGTTTTTAACCCTTAATGCGCTCCTCTCATCGTTCTCCTCACTTATTCTGTCCACCAGAAGAGTAGTCTCCCTACAATGCAAAGAAATTATATTGTGTTATTAATATGCAGCAATATAAAATGTATACTGTATACTGTACATGTAATGTTGTAATATACAGTAAATATAAATATACAAAAAATGTATACTGCTGTACTATAAATATAAATAGACAAAATATACAGTATACAGTACTGTTGTAATATAAATATACTATATAAATATACTGTTGTTATATCATAATATATACACATCATATACTGTATATTCCGTTGTAAGATGAATTGCAATATACCAAAAGTGTATACTGCTGCACAAAAAATATAAATTGACCACACATACACTATATACTGTTGTAATATAATAAATATACTATATAAATACGGTATACTGTTGTTATATCATAATAAATACACATCATATACTGTATATTCCGTTGTAAGATGAATTGCAATATACCAAAAGTGTATACTGCTGCACAAAAAATATAAATTGACCACACAAACAGTACACTACAGTATATACTGTTGTAATATAAATATACTATATAAATACGGTATACTGTAGATGTACACTACAGTTTTCTATATTTTTTTTGGTTAAGTTTTATAAATACAGTATACTTACGCATTTGTTACCTTTGGTGCCTTTTTCCGGTCTCTGTTTTTTCCTTGTGCATGATAGCACACGGTGCTTGATGGCACAACGAGGCCAGAAGCAGTTAACCAGCGCTGGATATCTGCAATTCGTTTTCCGCTCGTGTACATATCCTTCATTCTCATGCTGAGATCCTTTGAAATCTTCTTAACAGGCATTGCTGCGAGTAGAAAGAAATACAAACACAAGAATGTATATTCGATGTTTAGTCGATGTGTATTCAATGTGCAGTGAATCCACAAAATGGATGGTGTATTTATATGTTAATGACTCACATTACAGACCACCCACTTTCAACACCTGTACCTGGCCGCCATGCATAAAAGGTTGTACACGTTGCATAGCCCACCACTTGCTGATCTTTATCTGAGCCATTGTCCAGATACTGCATTGTGCCTCCCGCTTACATGGAGCAGCCCCGGTTCTATGGACGCAAGAACCATCTCACCTCTGCTGTGCCTGCCACACTGAAAAAGAGAAAGGCAGTTACAGTCTCCAAGCCAAAGGCAAAGCGACAGGCTAAGGCCAACAAAGAAAACCTTCTGCTGACACCAAAGGCTAAGGGTTTTAAAACACGTCAGCCTTATTATGTGAAGAAGAAATACGGTACTGTGCTCGGTACGCAAGACGAATGGCAGCCAACTCACCGAATCCGCAGACCACTTGCTCCCATTAGCTTCGACGACTCTGCTGTAGCTGTCCCAGAAATCTTCAGCCCGGCTTCTCCACCCCCATCTTCTCCGGTTCCATCTGAAGATGCTGCTGCCTCTGAAATCCTCGGGTCACTGTCTCCTTTGCTCTTGGACGACTCTTCTTCTCTCCCGGAAATCCAGCGGTCACCTTCTCCATCCCTCTTCGACGACGCTGCAGCTTCTCCTGTACCGGGCATCCCCAGGTCACCTCCTCCACTCTCCATCGATGCCGCTTCTCTCCAGGGAACCCCCATCTCATCCTTCATTGCACCCATCCCCCCAGATCTCCAGATGCCATGCACAAGCTGCTCGTTAGACCGGATCCTGAATGGGCTAACTGTGGATCTCCCCGGGAATTCTATTGTGCTGGCAAAGCTAGATCTGCTTCTGGAGTCGGTGCTACATATGGAGCAACGGATGCTACAAATGGAGCAACGGATGGATCAACGGATGCTACATATGGAGCAACGGATGGACAAGATAGAGGCTGACATAGCGGGCATACATTATTTGCTCGATGTTAATGCCCCTGTTTCCCCGACGCTGGAGCAGGGGGGTGACATGGATGTGATGCATGGTACCTTCGACCCCCTTCCATCACCAAGCACACACCCTCCACCAGAAGATGCAGTGTACTATGCTATTGAGGAGGACATGACAACCCGGTCAAGACCACGCCAGGAGACAACCCGGCGACCACTACCGGAGGAAAGCGTCCTCCCAGACACCCTACCATTGCCCGTCGCCTCAAGTACACCCGCTCCCAAAAGACCTCCTACACCCGCTCGCATACAAACAGTGCCCGACATCTCCCTGTGCGATCTGCCACCGGCGCTGAGGGAGAAGTATAGGGTGAGGAGTGCTGGTATACCACACAAGTATGCCTTGATCATATTTAAACACCATGTTCCCTACACATTGTACTGCGAGTGGGTGTTCAAAGTAAATTACGATGGGAATCACCATAAAAAGGCCCTTCCTGCTAATTTAAGGAAAAAGATTGTGGAAGAAATGCAGCGCTATTATCCTGTTACAGATCCTGTAATGAGAGGCGTTAGAGACTGCATTAATGGCGTTTTGCGCCATGCAAGGCATCGGCCATGGATGGAAAATGGGGAGGACTTTCAGTGAGACCATACTGTAATATTGTGCTGTACTGTACAGTACATGTTTTACCCTACAGTACCTGCTGTACTTAAACAAAGGATACTGTATGTTGTTGTGTGTTGCACGGTTTTTGTACTGTATTTGTAAATAAAAGTTTTTGGTGGTGACTTCAGCAATAAAAGAACTGGTTAATTTATCTCACACTCAGTACTACTGTACAAACTGCTTTTTGCTGCCAGACTGCAAACCCGCAAGACCAGCAACATTATAACAAAAGAGCAACGAGCGCGCAATTGGCGTGGGAACTTCTGTTCTAAGGCCCCTAGAAATAATATTCTTTATTTTATTTATAAACTCACATTCATAAACCCCGTCACCCACCCCCGCTACACACAATAAAAAATAATCACACACAGCATCCCCGCAATAAATAAATAAATAAATACAAATAAATACATTTGAAATACATTTTTATTTATAGTGTAGATGTGCAGGGGGTCTCGGGAGCTGAACCGCACTGGTTTCAGGTCGGGGGACCTCCTGCCCCCCGAGATACAGGCCCCTTTAGGGGGTGCAGGTATCCCTCTGCGTTTAAGTTCCCGATCACGTGACCGCGGCCTGTTAAACCAAGCAGAGCAGAGGGATACCGGCACCCCCTAAAGAGGCCTGTATCTCGGGGAGCAGGGGGTCCCCAGACCTGAAACCTGTGCGCTTCTGCTCCGGAGACCCCCAGCACATCTACACTGTGAATAAAACACACACATCATTAAAGAATCATTCTTTACCTTAGCGGCTATGCGCTATGGTAAAGAAGCAGCATTTCTGTATTTTTAATAATATTGTACAGTGAGCAGGGGGTTCCCTGAGACAGAAATCTAATCTCAGGGGACCCCCTGCTCCTGCACAATATTATTAAAAGTACAGAAATGATGCTTCATTACCATAGCGTATAGCCGCTAAGGTAATGAAGGGGTTAAGGCATAATAACCAATAAATACATTCAATACACTACCCACTACCCATGGCAACCTCCGCTGCTGCTGCTGCTGTACAGTAAAACAGAGAAAAAAATTAACACTTTCAAAGTAATGTCCCCTAACCCCTTAATCACCATAGCGGTTATTAACCACTACAGTCATGAAGGGGTTAACCCACCCTCACCCACCACTCGGGACGCCTACTGTACATACCCTCCCACTCTAACCCCCCACCCCGTGAGGCCTAACCACCCTCAACCCTCACCCACTAACTACCCACAAGGGAGGCCTATTCACATACCGTTGGGGAACCCCCCCCCCACCCCCAGTCCCCGCAATCAAAACAATGCACAGCCCCACAATAAACAGCATTCTATTTATTAAATACATTACCCACCCCCTGTGCCCCCTATAAATACAAGATTTATTCTTTTACATTCAGGGTCCATAACGCAACCCCACGCTAGTCCCCGGTGGGCTGGCAGGGCACCTGGACAGACCTACAGTTTACCAGCAGCATTCCACAGGTTCTGGAGGCCTGCTGGTGGATCCTGCCAGCACCATGGCGCCCAGGTGGTCTCCTTGGGTCACCGTGAACCACAATTGGGTCCCCACGGTAGGCCCAAGGATGTCTGGGAGCCCCGGGTCAAACCCACAGGTGTCTGCGGGGCCTCGGGTGGTTCCCATGGGGGTCTGGGGAACTCACGGGTGCTCACTACGGGTCCGCGGTGCCCCCACAGAAGTGGGACCACACATCATCATCCCCGCACCTATGGGTCGGAGGTGCCCCCACAGAAGTGGGACCACACATCGTCATGCCCGCAGACTACGGGTCAGAGGTGCCCCCACAGAAGTGGGACCACACATCGTCATGCCCGCATGTGTCACCCGTGGAACCACCAGCCTGCTACCCTTTAGGATACCCGAGGATTCCCCGCGGGTGGTCTCCAGAGGTCCCATGCAAAACCACGGAAGTAACCCTGAATGTAAAAAAAATAAACCTGGCCTATACATTCAATACATACACCCTCCCCCCCAACACCTACAGTACAATAATGTGCAAAATAACTATTATCCAGATATGGATAATAGATTAATTGCCCATTATTAAAAACATTAACTAGCATATACAAATAAATAAAGTACTACTGACCTCATCAATACGAAGTGTCCGACGCCAGCGCCTTCCTTCTCTTGCCCACACAATACATAGCCAAAACCAAGGCAATACATTGCAAATACATTCAGATATCAATTAACCCCTTAAACACCTTATCGGATAATAACCGCAAAGGTAATTAAGGGGTTAAGCCACATTGGCCCGATACCCACCCTTCACCCATGAATTTGTTCTGTGGCTTCATCATGCAACTATATATATATATATATATACTGTATATATATATAGAGAGACAGAGAGAAAGAGAGAGAGAGAGAGAGAGAGAGAGAGAGAGATATACAGTATATATATATATATATATATATATACTGTATATCTCTCTCTCTCTTTCTCTCTGTATATATATATATACACACGTTATATACACACCCATGATAAACCAATATACAGTACAAATAAATGTAGAAGGGTTATCAAAACCATACTGTCCTACAACCAAACACTTCTCCATACATACACACTAAATTAAAATCAATTTCCTTTAATATTCATAACTGATCTCTCAATCTAAATCATCACTAAACCTCTGAAAAGCCATTTAAACAACTTACATTCCAATATAAATGATGCCTAAATATCTATGCACCATATACATTCTGCAAATTAATCAACCAAGTAAACAAAAATCAATTAGCAATCATTATTTACATCCCTAAACAATTCACACTACATCCCGAACAATGAAACCATTAACAAATTCACGCCTAGAGCAGAACAATTAAGCCTTTGAAAAAATATAAGTACCGACAAAAATACAACCAAGGCTACTGTATCTATCCCTGACCTTCCTCAAACACACAATACAATACCAAGGAATACATCTACTGTATCTAATTTTAAAATACTTTAAACTCACAAAATAATTAAAAACACATCTAATCCAGCTTTTAAAACATCATCATTTCTTACCCTGAATGTATACTGTACAGTATATCTCTCTAGACATATACAGTATACTGTACATACATACATACAGTGGCAAGAAATTATATACCACAAAAAAAAAAAATACACATGTTAAAAAACCTTTTGAAAAAATTAACAAGTTAAATAAAATACATTTCTTTACTGTAGTTCACTTACCATTACTTGCCCCCACCGATTCCCGTTGCGCAGCTTACTCACGAACCAATCCACGATCAGGAACCCATAAAATAATAAACCATTCAAAATAATAAACATTAATCTAAAAATCCAAATCAATCCACGGGTCTTCTACTTGTAATCCATCTTCATCTGTATTCTTCTTTCTTCTATATCCTTCCGGGCGGGGCAGGGCGTGGTCTTCTTTCCATCATCGGCCACACCCTTGTCTTTTTTCTTCTCCGGAGGTCCTTCCGCCGCGGTGTCTGGCTGCAAAATGAGACGACATAGGCTTTTAAAGGCCTATGACGTCACATTTTGCGTCATGGTTCCCACGGTCCTGATTGGGCCGTGAAAACCATGTGTTTTGGCCGATAAAAAAAAAATGATGACGTCACTTAAAGGGAATGAAAGCACAGCCAATCAGAATGGCTTTGCTTCAATTGCCTTTAAGATGACGTCATGAAAAGGCACATGGCCGTGCACACATGGTATGGTAGCCAATCAGAGCGTGGGAACTTTATCCCTACTCTGATTGGCTCTGGTATACCATGTGTCAGGGGCTTGGGGGAGAAAGGATGTGACGTCAATGAAAACCTGTCACGTGGTACGGTAGCCAATCAGAGTGTGGGAACTCCATCCCTACTCTGATTGGCTACCGTACCACGTGACAGGTTTTCATGACGTCACATCCTTTCTCCCCCAAGCCCCTGACACATGGCATACCAGAGCCAATCAGAGTAGGGATGGAGTTCCCACGCTCTGATTGGCTACTATACCATGTGAGGGCGGCCATGTGCCTTTTCATGATGTCATCTTAAAGGCAATTGAAGCAAAGCCATTCTGATTGGCTGTGCTTTCATTCCCTTTAAGTGACGTCATCATTTTTTTTTTATCGGCCAAAACACATGGTTTTCACGGCCCAATCAGGACCGTGGGAACCATGACAAAAAATGTGACGTCATAGGCCTTTAAAAGCCTATGTCGTCTCATTTTGAAGCCAGACGCCGCGGAGGAAGGACCTCCGGGAAAGAAAGAAGACCAGGGCGTGGCCGCAGACGGGGAGAAGACTCCGCCCCGCTGGAAGGAGATAGAAGAAAGAAGAACACAGATTAAGATAAAGATGGATTACAAGTAGAAGACCCGTGGATTGGTTTGGATTTTTAGATTAATGTTTATTATTTTGAATGGTTTATTATTTTATGGGTTCCTGATCGTGGATTGGTTCGTGAGTAAGCTGCGCAACGGGAATCGGTGGGGGCAAGTAATGGTAAGTGAACTACAGTAAAGAAATGTATTTTATTTAACTTGTTAATTTTTTCAAAAGGTTTTTTAACATGTGTATTTTTTTTTTGTGGTATATCATTTCTTGCCACTGTATGTATGTATGTATACTGTATATGTCTAGAGAGATATATACATACAGTACAGTACAGGGTAAGAAATGATGTTGTTTTAAAAGCTGGATTAGATGTGTTTTAATTTATTTTGTGTATGCTGCTATGCTTTATTGTGAGTTTAAAGTATTTTAAAATTAGATAGATGTATTCCTTGGTATTGTATTGTGTGTTTGAGGAAGGTCAGGGATAGGCTTGGTTTGTAAAGGTTGTATTTTTGTCGGTACTTATATTTTTTCAAAGGCTTAATTGTTCTGCTCTAGGCGTGAATTTGTTAATGGTTTTATTGTTCGGGATCTAGTGTGAATTGTTTAGGGATGTAAATAATGATTGCTAATTGATTTTTGTTTACGTTTGATTAATTTGCAGAATGTATATGGTGCATAGATATTGAGGCATCATTTATATTGGAATGTAAGTTGTTTAAATGGCTTTTCAGAGGTTTAGTGATGATTTAGATTGAGAGATCAGTTATGAATATTAAAGGAAATTGATTTTAATTTAGTGTGTATGTACCGTATGGAGAAGTGTTTGGTTGTAGGACAGTGCTTTTGATAACCCTTCTACATTTATTTGTACTGTATATTGGTTTATCATGGGTGTGTATATAACGTGTGTATATATATATATATATATATATATATATATATATATATATATATATACTGTACTGTATATATCTCTCTCTCTCTTTCTCTCTGTCTCTCTATATATATATATACAGTATATATATACAGTATATAGTTGCATGATGAAGCCACAGTACAAATTCATGGGTGAAGGGTGGGTATCGTGCCTGTGTGGCTTAACCCCTTAATTACCTTTGCGGTTATTATCCGATAAGGTGTTTAAGGGGTTAATTGATATCTGAATGTACTTGCAATGTATTGGCTTGGTATTGGCTATGTCTTGTGTGGGCAAGAGAAGGAAGGAAGGCGCTGGCGACGGACACTTCGTATTGATGAGGTCAGTAGTACTTTATTTATTTGTATATGCTAGTTAATGTTTTTAATAATAGGCAATTAATCTATTATCCATATCTGGATAATAGTTATTTTGCACATTATTGTACTGTAGGTGTTGGGGGGGAGGGTGTATGTATTGAATGTATAGGCCAGGTTTATTTTTTTTACATTCAGGGTTTGATTCCGTGGTTCTGCGTGGGGCCTATGGAGACCACCTCTGGGTATTCTCGGGTATCCCAAGGGTATCAGGCTGGTGGTTCCACGGGTGACACATGCGGGGATGATGATGTGTGGTCCCACTTCTGTGGGGACACCGCGGACCCGTAGTCTGCGGGGATGACGATGTGTGGTCCCACTTCTGTGGGGGCACCGCCGACCCGTAGGTGCGGGGATGATGATGTGTGGTCCCACTTCTGTGGGGGCGCCGCGGACCCGTAGTGAGCACCCGTGAGTTCCCCAGACCCCCATGGGAACCACCCGAGGCCCCACAGACACCTGTGGGTTTGACCCAGGGCTCCCAGACATCCTTGGGCCTACCGTGGGGACCCAATTGTGGCTCACGGTGACCCAAGGAGACCACCTGGGCGCCATGGTGCTGGCAGGATCCACCAGCAGGCCTCCAGAACCTGTGTAAAAAGGGCTGCTGGTAAACTGTAGGTCTGTCCAGGTGCCCTGCCAGCCCACCGGGGACTAGCGTGGGGCTGCGTTATGAACCCTGTATGTAAAAGAATAAATCTTGTATTTATGGGGGGGCACAGGGGGTGGGTAATGTATTTAATAAATATAATGCTGTTTATTGTGGGTCATTGTACTGTTTTTATTGTGGGGACTGGGTGTGGGGTGTTTCCCCAACGGTATGTGGGTAGGCCTCCCTTGTGGGTACTGACTGGGTGGTTAGGCCTCACGGGGGGGGGGTTAGTGTGGGAGGGTATTTAGGCATCCCGAGTGGTGGGTGAGGGTGGGTTAACCCCTTAATGACTGTAGCGGTTAATAACCGCTATGGTGATTAAGGGGTTAGGGGACATTACTTTGTATGTTTTAATTTTTGTGTCTGTTTTGCAGAAGCGGAGGGGCCATGGCCAGGATGGGGGGGGTAACGGTACAGTATGTGGGTAGGGGGTGAGGGTGGTTAGACCTCACAGTACATTATGCACATTGAGTCCCCCCCCCCACATTTACATACACTGCACGACATCAATGCAGGGAGGGAGATTTACTGGTAAGGAAGGCTTTAGGCCTTTATATCTCTCTCCCTTCAGTGTAATCTGTTTAACAGACACATTAGGGGGGAAGGGGCTTTAGGCCTTTATATCTCTCTCCCTTCATTGTAAACTGTTTAACAGAAACATTAGGGGGGAAGGCGCTTTAGGCCTTTATATCTCTCTCCCTTCAGTGTAATCTGCTTAACAGAAACATTAGGGGGGAGGGTGCTTTAAACAATGCTGTGTATAATGTATAAGGTTTTTTACAATTAGATAGATGTAATCCTTGGTATTGTAAGGGTTAGCTTTGGTTTTAAATTGTGTTTTCTGGTTGGTACTTACAGTATATATTGATTTATATTTGAGTATACAATGTAAATGCAATGTACTGTGTGGATTGGAATGTTATGTTTTATATTGTAAAATCAGTTAGGATTATTAAATGGATTATTATTATTATTGTCTGTACTGTATAGAGCAGCGTTATTTGTAGGACAGTATGATTTTGATAACCATTCTACATGTATTTGTATATTGGTTCATCATCTGTGTGTATATACTGTATAATATATATATATATATATATATATATATATATATATATATATATATATATATATATATATACACAGTATATATATATATATATATATATATATATATATATATATATATATATATATATATTTATATATGTATACAGTATATATATACACAGTATATACTGTATATGTATAGGGATTGTTATTATATATATACTGTATATATATCCAGTTTATATACAGTATATACTGTACAGTATATATTTATTTCTCTTCATGTATTTATTTATTTATTTAGATTTATTTATTAATTGTGGGGCTGCTGTGCGTGATTTTTTTTTATTGGGGGTGAGGGGGGTGTTTGGCCCTTGGTGTGAGTTTAGGACTTGCAGCAGCAGCACAATTAATAAATAAATCTAAATAAATAAATAAATAAATGACAATAAATACATTTGAAATACATTTTTATTGATAGTGTAGATGTGCAGGGGGTCTCTGGAGCTGAAGCGCACAGGTTTTAGGTCTGGGGACCCCCTGCCCCCCGAGATACAGGCCCCTTTAGGGGGTGCCGGTATCCCTCTGCTCTGCTTGGTTTACAGGCCGCGATCACGTGATCGGGGCCTTGAAACGCAGAGGGATACCGGCACCCCCTAAAGGGGCCTGTATCTCGGGGGGCAGGGGGTCCCCAGACCTAAAACCTGTGCGCTTCAGCTCCGGAGACCCCCTGCACATCTACACTATCACTAAAAATGTATTTCAAATGTATTTATTGTCATTTATTTATTTATTTATTTAGATTTTTTTTTTTTTTTTTTGGCGGCTGCTGTGTGTGTGTATTTTTTTATTGTGGGTAGCGGGAGGGTGGGTGAATGGGGTATTAGCCCCAACGATGGTTGTTTAGGGCTTGCGGGGGGGGGGGGGGTAGCGGGAGGGCTTAACCCAATTCATGACCGTAGCGGTATTAACTGCTACGGTCATGAAGGGGTTAAGTGCACTCGCAACCCCCCCCCCTCCCGCAAGTCCTAAACTCCCACCAAGGGCCAAATACCCCCCTCACCCATCCCCACTACACACAATAAAGCGGGCACGGTGGGTTAACCCCTTCATTGCCTTAGCGGCTATCCGTTATGGTAATGACGCAGCATTTCTGTATTTTTAATAATATTGAGCAGGAGCAGGGGGGGTCCCTGAGCATTAATTTCTGGCTCAGGGAACCCCCTGCTCACTGTACAATATTATTAAAATACAGAAATGATGCTTCTTTACCATAGCGCATAGCCGCTAAGGTAAAGAACGAGTGTTTATTTATACTGTATATTGTGTGTTTTATTGATACTGTACATGTGCAGAGGGTCTCCAGAGCAGAAGCGCACAGGTTTCAGGTCTGGGGACCCCCTGCCCCCCGAGATACAGGCCCCTTTAGGGGGTGCCGGTATCCCTCTGCTCTGCTTGATTTACAGGCCGCGATCATGTGATCGGGGCCTTTAAACGCAGAGGGATACCGGCACCCCCTAAAGGGGCCTGTATCTCGGGGGGCACGGGGTCCCCAGACCTAAAACCAACGCGATTCAGCTCTGGAGCCCCCCTGCACATGTACACTATCAATAAAAATGTATTTCAAATAATTTTTATTGTGCCGATGTTTGCGCAGAGAGAGAGCAGCGGATCTCTCTCTGCTGCAAACACATCACGCCCCCGCCGCCCATACAGTAGTACAGTATCATTTATGTATATGCATATACAGTACTGTATGTGTACAGTACTGTATGTTAGGGCTTATAGGGGTTGTTGTTATACAGTATATATATATATACAGTATATATACTGCATTACAATTCATTATAGGGGACGGCTTCACAAAGAACAGCTCGCAAGCGCCACCATGTATATTTTCACGGCATTGCAGTATTTCAGCAAGCCGGAATAAAAAGCTTAAATCCCTGCCGGAAAATAACGCAATGCACTCTGGCAGAAAACGATCAGAAACCTGAATACACCCGAGTATACCCGAATTCGCGGGACTAGCCGAGCTCGAATAAAGTGTGTCGCCAGTGTATGAATAAAAATGTATATTAAATCATTTTTAATGTGCCGATGTTTGCGCAGAGAGAGCAGCGGTTCTCTCTCTGCTGCAAACACATCTCGCCCCCGCCGGCCTATAGTATCATTGATGTGCATATACAGTACTGTATGTGTACAGTACTGTATGTTAGGGGTTATAGGGGTTGTTGTTATACAGTATATATATATATATATACTGTATATATACTGCATTACAATTCATGAATTTTTATTCCATCTGGCGGACACGCGAAGCATTGCAGCCTATTAAATCTTGAACCATTATCAATTAACACATCAACCGCGCGTCAGCGGGGCATGCGCCTGTCTTGGAAGGCAAAAGGAGCCCGGCATGCTCCAGGTGAACAGCGTGGCATTCCAGGAACATGCCAGGTACAAGCCGGTGATTAGTAAGAATAAAAGCTGCCGCAGCAGTATGTAGGTCACTTCATATTTTTATTTCACTCATGTATCGGTGTGTGAAACCAGCTGTAATTAATATGTAGTCACAGCATAGAGGGGAACAGAGGGGGTGGAGGTCGGGCACAGAGCCAGATCACAGGATCATGGTACGGTCATCTTGTGGGATGGCTTACAGGTGGTAGAACCAAATAAAAGGTCAGGGAGGTGTCACGTCTTGGGGGAGGGACTACAGCTGTTACAAGCTGACAAGGTGAACAGAAGTTCATCACATTCATTTGAAATGGTAATTATCTGAAGACTTTCAGCCACCAGGCCACTATATATGAAAACGTACGTTAGTCATTCGTTCAGTCATATCTTATTTTAACCTTATAGATACGCCACCTTATCACACCAGTACCATCTGTGAGCGACACACTGCATGTGTTGATGAGTGTCAGCCACATTGAGCGCTACACCTGCATCTCTTAAATGTTCAGACAGATCACTAAAAACATTCATTCACATTTCCACAATTAGGTACTGAATTATAAGCAGAGTCAAATTTGCTGTCATGGTAGTGATGTACATTATAATTGTTAGATTACTACAGAACATATGCAGTTTATGTACAACAGAACACTTAATTTTACAACGCATTCATGCATGAACATTGTATGTTGTATGGTGTTTAAAATAAATGTGCCGATTAGGTTCACATGAACATTTTTTAGGATGGATAATATTCAGATTGCCCTAACCATATCATTGTGATTTCGTTATGTGATCCTGATATTTAGCCATAACTACTCCCACTACAGATACTTCATGTTAATTATGTACACATGACAATAAAATTCTGATGTTATTCTTCTATATAGTAGCTCCTGCAGCTCCTGGGTCACCTGACACTGAACATGTCTCATCACCTGGCTCATCAAGGTCATCATCAAGAATGGAAGGAGAGTGTATGAGGTGCAGCACATATAATGTGTACATTTGAAGAATTTCATTTAACATGCAAAATTAATGCCTTTCACATGTAATGAACTTCACATCAGTTATTGTCACAGAAGATGTAGTGTTTCCTGACAACATATATTGTGTGTGTTTTAAACTATCAGCTAAGAGTTGTTAGGTTACAACGACCTTTAATTCATTCTTCTTTCACACTGAGTCGAAACATCATTGTTACTTCAAGCATCATCTTTTAATTGGACACAAATTATAAATTATGGAAACATGTTATGTGTTACACTATGAGAACAACTATCATTATAGTGAAAACAAAGTGAAAGTGCCATGGCAGTTCAGAATATCTTTCTTTCTTTGTTGAACCAGATGTTGCCGCTCAAGGACAAATTCACTCAAGTGACCATGAACATGTTGACACTCCTGGATTAACCCAGCATTCAAGTCCTCCTGCTCGTGACACCTATTCAGCTATTGCAGCTTCTGAAGAACGAATCTTGGGTGAAGAAAATCGTTGCCATTCAGAAATGATGTCAGTGCTTGAAAGGATGCTGTCACTGCATGAAAGGATGCATGAAAAGTCAATATCAGAACTGTCACAAATTCAAAAAGTCATCATCCAAGTTCCTAAAGAAATCCAAAATGTAAACAGGACATTACAAGCACTACTTCTCAATGTAAGCCAATCAAATCAGTTGCGGAGTACAGCAAGAGAACAACAATTCCACTTTACCCCATCAGTGGATGGATCTTTACATGCTGCTACTTTTTCTCCTGAGTCATCAGTTCTTCATTCCCCAGTTTTGGATGATACCGGTACAGTAGGTGCAAGTTCTGTGCAGGTCCCTGTCAACATCCAACCGCTTACATCTGTTCAAAATATGGAACCGACACCTACAAATGAGACACGCAAAAGAAAGTTAGGCCAACAATTACTAATAACCAGCTTTTGGAAAAAGATTAAAACACCAAAACAAGAAAGTGCTCCACTATCAGTCTTGCAATGTTTATCAACTGTTTCACAACTGCCACAGCCCACACCCAGTGCCCCTGAAGTGCAACAGCCCACACTTAGTGCCCCTGAAGTGCCACAGCCCACACTTAGCGCCCCTGAAGTGCCACAGCCCACACTTAGTGCCCCGGAAGTGCCACAGCCCACACTTAGTACCCCTGAAGTGCCACAGCCCACACCCAGTGCCACAGAACTGCCACAGGCCAGTACAAGTCATACAGTTAAGGCCAGAGTACTTGGCAGAGGGAAAAGGCAAACACAACAGCCAACAAGCAGGCCTGTGACTCGCTCTCAAAAGGATAAACAAAAATAAATAATCACATTCACTAAATTTGTTGGTGTCCTGGTGTTGTTTAATGCAGACTATTTCATGCATAGTGTATGTATGATCATGTACAGATGCTTGATAACATTGAAGTTATGTCCTTGTACACATGAATGTTTAGAAATGCTCACTGACTGAATGAATGCATATTTGATAACATATGAGTATGTATTAATCATCAGTTGATTAATGGTACAACATTATTACACACTTGGTATGTTAATGGAAGATGACATTCACTTAGCTCTTGTTCAAGATGAGATGTATGTGGGTTATTTTGGTAATGTAGATAGTCATTTCATGCTAATATTAGTGTCACACAACTTTAAGTAAGTACCCATAGAACAGCATACACTGGCGACACACTTTATTCGAGCTCGGCTAGTCCCACGAATTCGGGTATACCCGGGTGTATTGAGGTTTGTGACTGTTTTCTGCCCGAGTGCATTGGGTTATTTTCCAGGCAGGGATTGAAGCATTTTATTCCCGCTGGCTGCAATACTGCACAGTATGTATATATATATATACTGCATTACAATTCATGAATTTATGCCATCTGGTAGACACGCAAAGCATTGCAGCCTATTAAATCCTAATCATTATCATTTAACAGATCAGCCGCCCGTCAGCCAGGCATGAACCCAGGCTGGGAAGGCAAATGCAACGGGGCTTGTCAGAGGTGAGGAGCGGCGCATTCCAGGTATCTGCCAGGTACATACTGGGTATTTGCTCGAATAAAGTGTGTCGGTGCAGTACATTTTTATGTTATGTTTTCTGGTGTCTTAACTCTGTAAGACATTACTTACCTTAATCTTCTTTCATAGTTCATAATGTTGGCATGTGATCATGTATGACTTTTTTGTTACAATAACAGATCTGTCAGTGTGTATGAATATATCTGTAGTCTCTCTGTATCTCTATCTATATATGTATACACACACAGTGTGTGTGTGTCTGTGTATTTTTATATATATTAACTGATAAATACATACATATATATATATATATATATATATATATATATATATATATATATATATATATATATATATATAAATGCAAATACAACTGTATGCTCATCTGCATGTCTTAGGCAGGTCTGCAACCCCGCCTTTCCCCATTATCACCCAGCACACAGCACTTCCACTGCAGCAAGGGATTCTGGGAAATGACATGCAAATGAGCACACAGTGCCACTTTTTGCTTCAAAAACCATTTTTAACATGGTTCCCTATAGGCTTAAGCTTGCTGCATGGTCACAGCTTTGAGCACAGCCAGGGTTAAGGTGCATAACCAGAAAACCACCCACAGACAGCTGTTTCGACCTTAATGGGTCTCATCAGTGTGGGGCTGGTTAACTGGGTATGCAAAGAAGCTAAAGGATAGGCCAACCATAATACTGATATATACCATAATGTACCATAATAATACCATAATATATATATGGTATTACTACCTAACACGGTACTGATACCTTACATGATAATAAATATATATATATATATATATATATATATATATATATATACAGTGTTCGACAAACCTATACATTTGCTCGCCCCGGGCGAGTGGATTTAACCCCCGGGCGAGTAAATATTGGCCCAAGCAGCACACGTTTGGTACTAGGTGGCGAGTAGATTTTTTTGTGTGGCGAGTAGATTTTTTGGTGATTTGTCAACCACTGTGTATATATATATATATATATATATATATATATATATATATATATATACATATACAGTGTTCGACAAACCTATACATTTCTCGCCCCGGGCGAGTGGATTTAACCTCCGGGCGAGTAAATATTGGCCCAAGCAGCACACGTTTGGTACTAGGTGGCGAGTAGATTTTTTTGTGTGGCGAGTAGATTTTTTGGTGATTTGTCGACCACTGTATATATATATACACAGTGGTTGACAAATCACCAAAAAATCTACTCGCCACACAAAAAAATCTATATATATATATGCCACTGTTGTCAGCAAACAGGGCTTGTGTTAATGAGATATAAATGTTAGGCCACTTGCTAAAATTATGGTATCAGTATGATTGAGCCCCTAATTCACTCAGCTGTATTACACTTTGAATATGATTACAACAAGGCTTACTTACACATCAATGACTTTAGTTTTGCACTCTATATATAATATATATATATAATCTGAATGAACAGTACAGGCCTTAATGGCTGCAAAGAGGCCTTGTTTGCTGTTAAATACAACTTCTACACAGCTGACTCAATTAGGCCCTCAAACATACTCACCCAGTAATGTTATAAACTGTAATGAAGTGTTAAGACAATTAAAACAAGGCGTGTTTGAACACAAGGCCTTCAATGTAGCAAAATAGAGATTATATATATATATATCAACGGTAAATATTACTGTAAGTTCATTTGCATGTCTTATATATACACACACACATATATATATATATATATATATATATATATATATAAAACAAACAAAGAATAGACTGCGCTCCTCAGGTGTAAAATCAGACTAATTACCAAATGATTGTATTAAATGGATATAGCAAAGGTGAATGGCAAAAGTGAATCTCCTGATGAAATCACTTTATGTGAAGAAACGCGTAGAGAAGAGCGTTTTTTAGCTGCTGTCACACCGTGATATACATTTTGACTCTATCCTCACTGCCCACCTCATTACGGACTGCCTTTGGGAGTGCAGAGAGACTTCTCTGATCAGCCCCTGCATCGCGGGGTCACGGACTGCAGACCTCATATCCGGATACACTAACATTGTGGAGGACTTCCGGGTCACATTGTGGTGAGCTTTTTCCTGTATCCCCTGCTGGATGTCGGTTCAGCAGAGCTGAGAAAACCCAGACAGAGAGAGGGCGCGCCATCCAAGGCACAACGTGGGCGGTTGGCGAATGAGTATACTCATTGTATGCATTTATTTATCCTGTGATTGTGAGTTCGCATTTGTTGGTTTTATTCATATTCATTTTTATTAAATTGTATTTTTTCATGCTGCACTAGGATCGGGCGCTTTCTTTTGTTGTTGTTCATATATATATATATATATATATATATATATGAGAACAAAAAAGTGTGGCGCCAGAGTAGTACTAGGGTGAACTATAAGTGAGTCAACTGTAGTGATTGCTATATAAATAAAGTGCATATGATTCTTAAAGTGTACCTAAACTTCAAATGTGCAATAATGGATAATTTATACCTAAACGTGATACAGGAAATTCTATTCTACATAACACAACACCATAAGAATATATAATAAATGTGAAAAATATTACAAAAAATACAAAAAGTGCTAAAAAATGAAAACATGAAAAAAATCAAAGTCCAACCAGTCCTTCAATAGTCAGTCCATATAAGTAGGTATAGATGTGTACAAGGGGGTCTTCGGCTGCTCTCAAATGGGATAAACCACCTCCACGGATACCTACAAACAGAAAAAGAGAGAGAGCGCACGCCCCATAGCATAACACTGTATGTTTATTTTAAAATAAGGGAAGGAACGGGGGGGGGGGGGAAATCAAACTCACAAGATATAAAAATATAAAAGGCAGTTTGTGAATAATATCACCACCATCCGGTTCTGCTGGGCAAAGTCACTTCCCGACTGCTGATCAGGATAGCCGCCAACCGGATACCAGGGACGCCGTTACACCGTTTATCTTCTGCCCAAATTCAGCTCTCCACTTCCGAAATGGCCGCTGTGTTCTTCCCGCGCTGGGTATGGCCTCAGGCGCGTGCGCAGTGTCTTCGTGACGTAATCGCGCTCTCAGTTTCCCTGACGCGTTTCATCACCAGTCGGCGACTTTCTCAAAGGGCTGATGATTCATGGGTAAAAGTCCTGCCCTTTTATACAGCCAGTCCATTACTTCAACAATCATTAACCAGGTGATTATAATTAACCCACAATAAGCTTCTAAGGTGCCGCTCATAACTTTAAAGTGCACAAGATGACTGACTGCTAAAAGAGCAGATTCCAAACAATATTATATGGAAATAGACACTTAATGTTAAGGGATCTATAAAACTTAGTTGTTATAAAAAACACACTTAAAATATATAATTAAAAACTAAATAACACTCTAATAAAATAATAGTTTAAAAATAGACACAATGTATATATTAGGATAAAGGGACTGTCAGACAAAATTCATCTGGCACAAATAGCCCATATTAATCTATCAATTATGAATTAAATAACATATTAAAAAACAGATTAATCCCTATAATTGACACATAGGAGCAGAAGTGACACTAATTGAGTACTCTACTAAATGAACATAATGATTAATAAATTACAAGACAGAAAGTCCAAGGGTATATTGGGAGAGAGAAGGAGTTGCAATGATGGATGTGATAGGAGGACTACAGCTATGAGTACACTGTTATTGATGGAAAAAACTTTTCAATCAATCCTATTTTTGTGTTCATATTCATTTTTATTTTCAATTTTCATATTAGATACACCTTTTTCTTTTTCTTTTTCTTTATCTATTAATTATATACATACACTGTAACAAATAGGGATCTCTTTCTGTAAATATGTGTAGATAAACATTTCATTTTGAATTATATTGTTCATATGTGGTATATATATACATTTACACTCATAGCTGTAGTCCTCCTATCACATCCATCATTGCAACTCCTTCTCTCTCCCAATATACCCTTGGACTTTCTGTCTTGTAATTTATTAATTATTATGTTCATTTAGTAGAGTACTCAATTAGTGTCACTTCTGCTCCTATGTGTCAATTATAGGGATTAATCTGTTTTTTAATATGTTATTTAATTCATAATTGATAGATTAATATGGGCTATTTGTGCCAGATGAATTTTGTCTGACAGTCCCTTTATCCTAATATATACATTGTGTCTATTTTTAAACTATTATTTTATTAGAGTGTTATTTAGTTTTTAATTATATATTTTAAGTGTGTTTTTTATAACAACTAAGTTTTATAGATCCCTTAACATTAAGTGTCTATTTCCATATAATATTGTATGGAATCTGCTCTTTTAGCAGTCAGTCATCTTGTGCACTTTAAAGTTATGAGCGGCACCTTAGAAGCTTATTGTGGGTTAATTATAATCACCTGGTTAATGATTGTTGAAGTAATGGACTGGCTGTATAAAAGGGCAGGACTTTTACCCATGAATCATCAGCCCTTTGAGAAAGTCGCCGACTGGTGACGAAACGCGTCAGGGAAACTGAGAGCGCGATTACGTCACGAAGACACTGCGCACGCGCCTGAGGCCATACCCAGCGCGGGAAGAACACAGCAGCCATTTCGGAAGTGGAGAGCTGAATTTGGGCAGCAGATAAACGGTGTAACGGCGTCCCTGGTATCCGGTTGGCGGCTATCCTGATCAGCGGTCGGGAAGTGACTTTGCCCAGCAGAACCGGATGGTGGTGATATTATTCACAAACTGCCTTTTATATTTTTATATCTTTTGAGTTTGATTCCCCCCCCCCCGTTCCTTCCCTTATTTTAAAATAAACATACAGTGTTATGCTATGGGGTGTGCGCTCTCTCTCTTTTTCTGTTTTTATATATATATATATATATATATATATATATATATACATACTATATATATATACACACACACACAATATATAGTTAATTATATATATATATATATAAATATATATCAACATATATATTTATCTAATTATATATATATATATATATATATATATATATATATATATATATATATATATATATATATATATATATATATCTATGTATATATCTATGTATATATCAAGAGAGAAAAACAGAGACAGCCAAAGAGAGAGAGAAACAGAGAGAAAAAGAGAGAGAGAGAAAAACAGAAAAAGAGACAAAGAGAGAGATGTGTGTTTATGGTTAAATCTAGCTAAGTGTAATCAGAAATCTGTTCATCATAGCACTGTAGATGATTTCACACAAATTGTTATTCTAATTCAAAGAGTCAAGTTGTTTTGCACATGTTGATTGCCTAGGCCGAAAGTAAAGTTTCGATTCCTGTGAAAAGAGTATCTTACACAAAGAATTTCAGACAATTATTGTAACAAATTTCGTGTGGGAGAAAACTTAGGCGTATAACTGCTAGGTTGTATTATAACCTTGGAACAAACCACGAAGATAACATGTAACTATTCACACATTCAGCACACATCCGTATGCGTTCAACTTAGACACTGTACACTTGAAGAGAGAAGAAATGGCAGAAGCTTCCACATTGCACAGCCATCCATGTAAATCATACAAATTTATGATTTATGAAGCAATCGAATCAACGCCAGAGAAAAGTGCAAACGTGGCCAAAATCTATGACTTGATCCAAAAGAAATATCCATACTACCAAGAACCTGACAAACAACGAAATTTTTAAACTTCTGTACGATTCACTTTATCCGCAAATGAATGTTTTGAGCGTATCCATGATTGGCTAGATCAACGATATGGATGCTGGCATGTTGCGCCATCATTTAAACTTACCATGGAACATGGAACATATCTTCTGTTAAATAGCATATTTTTGCCTAATACTAGTTTCACTGAAGCCGCACCGACTGTCGCATCTGCTGATATACCTGCACCCTACATTCATCAAGACCAGATGCAAGATGGACATAACTACTATGATATGTATACAAACTTATATGGGCAATACCAATGTGGATGTGAAAACAACCAACAAATGTACGTACCTCCGGACGTCTTGTTTGAAGAAGCCATTGCAGATCCATATGACGCCCTCATGGAGATGTGTGTGATTCAGGATTCAACGGTTGCCTCAACCATGGATTATACTGTTGTGCCTTCCTGGAGCTAGCAGTTGCAGCCAAATCAGTTTTGACTTATACAAGAATGGTAAATACAAATTTCGTTATGCCTTTACTCAAATTATATATGTGTACATTAATAATATACACCATTTGTTAGCCAAATGAGTGTATACAGCTTAACATTGCAGACAGCCTTACATGTAGCGTGCACAAAGACATTATTTCCTATAACAATATACTACATGACGAACCATTAGTACACATTGGTGACGGAGTCCTAAATCATAGATGCTTATCGCTTTTAAAGTATCATTTCAACATGTTACACTAACTGTAACACACACACACCTCATTGTTTAGCATTCAACATATAAAAACAAATTGTCGCCCACATATGATGTGGGAACCTGGTCATGTCCCAAGGCGTCCTTAAAAAGGTTACCGATGCAAGCCCCACCCCCAACCGACGTGCGCACATGAAACAGTATTGGCTGTGCCCGTAGCTTATTGTTCCGGTCAGTGCAGTGTGTCATGCGCGCGTCGGTGGGGTGGTGCGTGCACAGCGCGGGAGGCCAATGTTCATTCAGTGGGAGGGGTGTTTGCGTGCATTTCACGGTGCCTTAACATGACGTCACACGTATTTTGTTCGGTCATTGGCTGATCGTCCGTTTTTGCCGTGGGCACACGTCCATTTACAAAGTTTAGATATGTACGTGTGTTGAAGTGAATTTGTTTCGCTTCCATATCATAATTTTCAGCCATGATATGCGTTATGCTAGCAGCACCATGGAGGGACATATATATTGAACGCACAGCGTACACATCGTTTTGTGCATGCGCTAAGACTTAGTCCACACATTCGTGATGTGCGCGCGCAACAGACGTTGTGCGCGCACATTATTATGTATACAGGCACCGGAACAAACATATCAGTAGTAATGCGATTTGAAAAATGAGACCGTTCTGTATCTGTAGTTTTATCCTTGCAGTTTAAACATATATGTAATTTATGCGTGAATATCCACAATCATATAGAGATGTGTTAAGCGTTGTCATGCTGAAACATAGATAAATGTGCCATGTTTGAACATCATGTGTTTGCTGTATTTCACAGATGTCGAGGATGAATACAATGGACCAATGTATGATTTCAGATGGGCCAATCGTTATATTAGATGATTGTGACGACTAGCGAACAACTATTATAATAAATATGTAACAATGCTTTCAATGATTGGTGCGTAGATTAACAATCACATGTTATCCTATTGTGCAAATATTTACTATGCACTTAATTATCATAATGATGTTGCTAAGCACTGAAGTTTGAACTTCTATTGATATTTTTTTCTTTTCTACTAACATTATATGTATTGGCATGTGATATATGCAACCAACATTATCACTCAGCAAACACATTAATCTACTATATATTATAATCTCACGTGTGACTTGTCAAAGAATGTAAATGCTACATAACAACTCGTAGACATTGTATCTGAACGTACACAATAACAATAGGGAGGTGATAGAAACTGTTTAGTCGTGTGAATGTTATATTATCACCTAAGTTGTATTGGTAACCTAACATGCATCAGCTAATGAATGTTAGGTACACATCATTAAACCATGAACATTTGTGTGTACATTTAATTCACACGAGTAACTACAGTATAGTTTAGTGTTATTAGTAAACATTCAACACATACATAGCTAAGTGAGGCCGATGATAAAAGCAACATTATTACATTATTATGTTGGTTTATATTATTTCTGATAGAAATACATGCATCACACAAAAAATACAACACACACACACACACACACACACACACACACACACACACACACACACACACACACACACACACACACACACACACACACACACACACACACACACACACACACACACACACACACACACACACACACTATGTTGCTGAAATGTGTGCAAATGTTCACTTCATTTATGTTCATATGTTGGCAGTAGTTACAGTATAAAGGATCATGATCATTATGAAGAACTAACGTGAATGAAATAAAACTTTGATTAACTACATTGTCATTGTGTTGAATGATTTAGGAAAAGATGAGAATCCAAAGAACTATACTTTGGAATGGTGTTAACATTTTGACAAATGTTAGATGAACGTCAAATCAACACACATTTTTTACTTATACATACACATGTGACAATCTAGTAATCAACATGAAGATGAAGTGAGAGAAGAACTAATCACATACATTGCAATGTTAATGATGTTGAACACATTTGGGTCTTTTCATACAAACATGCATTGAGTGTTAACAGTGCTCATGTGCATGAATGTATGTTGTTAGGTTGGCAAAATTACATGTTATGTAATGTACATAATGATTTGAAAACACAATGCACAATAACCTCCAAGTGTAGATAAACGCACGGACACAATACAGAAACGACATGTTTCAATTGTCACATCTTTTTCATTACGTTATGTCTATACATCCTGTAACTATACCTGTATCGAGGTTAGCACATCTTATGACAGATGTGAATTCAAATACATACTATGAGCAGTCCTTGGAGTGATATACCTTGAAAATGAAAACATGAATGAATATAAATCAGTGTCTGCAATGTACAGCTTTATGTGATTTGTTTGGCGTGACCTTTCATTACCTGATGCAGCACTATGGACTTTTTCAATCTTTTTCAATCTTTCCAAGTGTTGGAACACAATTATAACTACTGAGGACTATTGAGGACTGACTCCTTCTGCTATTTAGCTACAGCTGAGTATTATCTCCCTTGCTGTCTTGGCACTATCTGTCCTCGTGGTATTTTGCACTGTTGTGTATTCATACTATTTGCTCCTGCTCGCTCATGTGCTAGTACCATAGTTATTTTATATCTTGTTGCTGCATGAGTATTTATTATTTTCTTTTTTGGATCTGCTGTTCAGGGTATGAGTTATACTATTTCCCCCTTTTTTTCTCCCCTGTGTTTTTTCCCTTGGCTATAAGTTATATTTTTGCCTTTACACATTTGAATGTATATTAGGTTATTGATTACATACTTTTCCATGTGCCTTGAGTTACACTTTATACTCTGTAGCTAGGTAGTTTTGCCTTTAGGGTTGTATTACTTTTGTCCCATTTAGCTTTTTTGTGTCAAACTATATTATTTTGTAATATTTGTTTCATTTAGACACATCTTAGTCTTTTTGGTTCAATCTACAGCATATTTCTATTACACTGGCGACACACTTTATTCGAGCTCGGCTAGTCCCACGAATTCGGGTATACCCGGGTGTATTGAGGTTTGTGACTGTTTTCTGCCCGAGTGCATTGAGGTATTTTCAGGCAGGGATTGAAGCATTTTATTCCCGCTGGCTGCAATACTGCACAGTATATATATATATATACTGCATTACAATTCATGAATTTATGCCATCTGGTAGACACGCGAAGCATTGCAGCCTATTAAATCCTAATCATTATCATTTAACAGATCAGCCGCCCATCAGCCAGGCATGAACCCAGGCTGGGAAGGCAAACGCAACGGGGCTTGTCAGAGGTGAGGAGCGGCGCATTCCAGGTATCTGCCAGGTACATACTGGGTATTTGCTCGAATAAAGTGTGTCGGTGCAGTAGTAGTCACTGTCAATATATTTTTGGCTGTCATTAGCATGTTTATGTTTTTAAGTTAGTGTGTCTTGCTGTTTCTTTAATAAAATCTTGTTCATTTTTTCTATCTCGGCAGAGCATCTGTTTTTTTCAGCTATATTCTTTATGTTTATCTGTGTGGTTTATTTTAGAGTGCTACCTTAAGGGGATTGTCTTTGTTCTTTTCTATTGTGTGTTCTATATTTATATTTATCCCCCAGCACCATCAGGTTACCCTTATTATATTTTCTTTTTCCTGAATTTTTTGGGTTTATATTACATTATACTCAATTAGTCAATGATATTCAGGGCCTGATTTAACCACTTATATTTTGTGTTGAGCAACATACTTTTTTGTGTGTTTTGAATATAAATCATTGTCATGACATGTTCATTGAGGTAAGCAACACACAGAAGTGACATTTTTGTATGTGATATGAAACAAAATCTACAATACGTCAAATATGAGCTTAAATAGACAATAGTCTACACATCATTGTGGCACACATGTCACACCCCTAAAGAAAAATTCTATGTAACCATACTGCACTAGCTATTGGCTATCAACATAGTAGGTTTATTGTGTATGCATAACCAAAAAGAGCATGTACAGAAAATATAGATTTAGTACACATTATTTCCTGACGTACACACAACACCTTTTATTGGTAAGAAGTATAATACAACCTGTTGATGAATGACATACCGGTGCCACATGCAATTGTCCACACAGCAGAGAAGAGAAAGGTGTGAGAACCATATTCATCTGTTTCCTAAGTGAATGGTATTTTGACACATGTATTTATCATTACAATGAATTATAACATCTATGTAGTACTATGAACATATATGTATTTGCTTACATGAGAAATAGGTGTTTATGACATTCCGACGTGTCTCCACACCACTGGCTGTTTGCTCAGTGTCAGCTGGTAAATGTACGGGATGCTCCTCCTCCAAGGCCTGACGTATGTCGGTTTCTAAATTAGTTCGGAGTGCCAGATTGTGCAAAATGCAACATGCAATTATATTATCTGACACTTTAGCAGGCTTATATTGAAGTGCCCCACCAGTTCTATCTAAACACCTAAATCGTGTCTTGAGAAGCCCAAATGTTCTCTCTATGATGGATCGTGTAGATATATGTGCCACGTTATATCTCTCCTCTGCTTCACATTGAGGGTTTGCCACCGGGGTCAACAGCCACAGCCTAATTCCGTATCCTGAGTCACCTATAATCCATCGTGCACAAATATGATATAATTTGTGTTAACATTATTAGATTCAACAGTTCATAGAAAAACTAGAGTTGTTTGTTAACACATCATAATATGTACTCACCCACCAGCCAACCAGGTCCAAAATAGCCTTCTTCGAAAGCATGGAAGACTGATGAGTTTCTCAGGATAGAGGAATCGTGACTGGAACCAGGGAATTTGGCTACCACATGCATAATCTTCATTGTGGCATCGCATACCACCTGTACATTCAGGGAATGGTAGTGCTTACGGTTGCGGTAAGCATGCTCACTCTGACTAGGCGGGATCAAAGCAACATGGGTGCAATCTATTGCACCCATCACACATGGTATCCCGGCTATGGTATAAAAGCCATTCCTGACATCCAGCCACTCTGTGTGCTCTGTAGGAAAATGAATATAATTCCTAGCGTGTCTATTGAGTGCACAGAGAATTTATTCACAAGTATTTATGGAATGTGTAATGCAGGTACCACTTCGGAACGCAACACTCAATCATCTCATTAGGATACAACCATGACATTGATGTTGAAAAAGTAAGTTGCAACATGTCTAATTTGGCATGTTATTGTCACATGTTCACATGAAGTTATTGTAATGTGCATATGCATAATTAGATGCCATCAGGATATTTGCTATTGATTATATTTCAATCGTGTAAAAATGAGTAACTATTATAGATGTGTGTATAAGTTAGCATGAAGTGATTCTAATGCATGGTGTACAATGTAAAGGAGAGTAAAGAAGGGGGGGATCCTCCGGCGCGATGTCTTACTCAGGTTTCCAGGACACATGCAATATAAACAGACAGAGGGACCACAATCAGGAAGGGTTAAAACACAATGGTATGCTTGAGATATGGTGGTAAGGAAGCACACTTACATTGAAACCTCTATATCCACCTTGAGTATGGTGTGTGTTTCACAGAACAACCTCAGAGAAAGGGGAAAGACAGAAAAAACATAGTATAACACCGTTTTTATTAAACAAAATTGATTAAAAAGAGATTTCCAACTCACAAGCGACCATTAAAAAATGGCATGGAATGGTGAAGTTTTCAGTCTCTGCCTGGACTGCCTCCCAGATGGTTAGGTGTCCGCATGGAGTCTGTCCCAGTGGATGATGAAGGCAATGCAGTGGTACGGGTGTAGATCGGGTGGTTCGTCCTGACTTGTGCACAGTCTGGTCTTCCTCCCGGTCGTCAGACTCCCCACTGCTGCTGCTGCTTCCGTTGCCTGCCGTCCGCGCATGCGCATGCGCTTCGGCGATGATGTTTCACTAACTGGGATTTGACTTTCTTCCTGGGTATGGTGGCTTGCGAGGACCAAAAAGCCGTCTGACGACCGGGAGGAAGACCAGACTGTGCACAAGTCAGGACGAACCACCCGATCTACACCCGTACCACTGCATTGCCTTCATCATCCACTGGGACAGACTCCATGCGGACACCTAACCATCTGGGAGGCAGTCCAGGCAGAGACTGAAAACTTCACCATTCCATGCCATTTTTTAATGGTCGCTTGTGAGTTGGAAATCTCTTTTTAATCAATTTTGTTTAATAAAAACGGTGTTATACTATGTTTTTTCTGTCTTTCCCCTTTCTCTGAGGTTGTTCTGTGAAACACACACCATACTCAAGGTGGATATAGAGGTTTCAATGTAAGTGTGCTTCCTTAACACCATATCTCAAGCATACCATTGTGTTTTAACCCTTCCTGATTGTGGTCCCTCTGTCTGTTTATATTGCATGTGTCCTGGAAACCTGAGTAAGACATCGCGCCGGAGGATCCCCCCCTTCTTTACTCTCCTGTTACAATCAAGAGGTTGTTGAATCACCTCTTACAGAGACTCTGGCAGCAGGACTTTACTCCAGAAGGGACTGAACTTTGAACCCATTTTATACGGTTGGCGCAGTTATTTTATTTTCTTTGCATCTGTTGGTGTACAATGTAAACATGCAATGTTATTGAGTGTCCAATAGCGGACGTCATCAAATGAGGGAGGTCACAAAGTACATGTAAACATGAAAACATTTAAAGCATTCTCTAATGTATACCAACATTAGTATACGCTGGATCTGTTAGATGTGTGAAATGTGTTATATCATACAGTGGCGACCAACTTTATTCGAAGTTGGCTAGTTCCGCGAATTTCGGAATATCCCGGTGATGTGCGGTTTAGTAACGTTTTCTCCCGGGGTGTATTGCGTTATATCGCGCCCGTGATTTAAGCATTTTATTCCCGCTGGCTGCAATACTGCAATGCCGTGTAAAAACGCATGGGGGCGTTTGCGAGCTGTTGTCTTTGAAGCCGAGAAATTCATGAATTGTAATGCAGTATATACTGTATATATACAGTATATACTGTATAACAACAACCCCTATAAACCCTAACATACACATACAGTACTGTATATGCACATCAATGATACTATAGGCCGTCCCCTGGTGAGATGTGTTTGCAGCAGAGAGAGAACCGCTACTCTCTCTGCGCAAACATCGGCACATTAAAAATTATTTAATATACATTTTTATTCATAGTGTAGATGTGCAGGGGGTTTCCGGAGCTGAACCGCGTTGGTTTCAGGTCCGTTGACCCCCTGCTTCCCGAGATACAGGCCCCTTTATGAGGTGCCGGTATCCCTCTGCATTTAAAGGTCCCGATCACGTGACCGCGGCATGAAAACAAAGCAGAGGGATACCGGCACCCCCTAAAGGGGCCTGTATCTCGGGGAGCAGGGGGTCCCCGGACCTAAAACAAAAATGTTTCTGCTCCGGAGACCCTCTGCACATGTACAGTATAAATAAAACACATATATAAATAAACACTCGTTCCTTACCTTAGCGGCTATGTGCTATGGTAACGAAGCAGCATGACTGTATATTTAATAATATTGTACAGTGAGCAGGGGGTTCCCTGAGCCATAAATTAATGCTCAGGGGACCCCCTGCTCCTGCACAATATTATTAAAATACAGAAATGCTGCTTCATTACCATAGCTGATAGCCGCTAAGGCAATGAAAGGGTTAACCCACCGTGCCAGCTTTATTGTGGGTAGCGGGGGTGGGTGAAGGGGGTATTTGGCCCTTGATGTGGGTTTAGGACTTGCGGGGGGGTTGCTGGTGCACTTAACCCCTTCACTACCGTAGCAGTTAATACCGCTACGGTCATGAAGGGGTTAACCCCTACCGCTACCCCCCGCAAGCCCTAAAAAACCACCGTTGGGGCTAATACCCCCTTCACCCACCCCGCTACCCACAATAAAAAAAACACACACACAGCAGCAGCACAAAAAATAAATAAATAAATCTAAATAAATAAATAAATAAATGAATATAAATAAATACATTTAAAATACATTTTTATTCATAGTGTAGATGTGCAGGGGGTCTCCGGAGCTGAACTGCATTGGTTTCAGGTCCGGGGACCCCCTGCTCCCCGAGATACAGACCCCTTTATGAGGTGTCAGTATCCCTCTGCATTTAAAGGTCCCGATCACATGACCGCGGCCTATAAACCAAGCAGAGGGATACCGGCACCCCCTAAAGGGGCCTGTATCTCGGGAAGCAGGGGGTCCCCGGACCTAAAACCACAGCGGTTCAGCTAAGGAGACCCTCTGCACATCTACAGTATGAATAAAACACACACATCAATAAAGAATCGTTCTATACCTTTGCGGCTATGTGCTATGGTAATGAAGCAGCATTTCTGTATTTTTAATAATATTGTACAGTGAGAAGGGGGTTCCCTGAGCCAGAAATTAATGCTCAGGGGACCCCCTGCTCCTGCACAATATTATTAAAAATACAGAAATGCTGTTTCATTACCATAGCTGATAGCTGCTAAGGCAATGAAGGGTTAAGTCAGAATAAACAATAAATACATTAAATACATATTTTTAATGTGTGTGTTAAACCTCCCTGCCTTGACTGTAACCTGTGTAAGACCCCTTCCCCCTATTGTGTGTGTTAAACTTCCCTGCCTTGACTAATCTATGTGAAACCCCCTCCCCCTATTCTGTGTGTTAAACTTCCCTGCCTTGACTGTAATCTATGTAAACACCCCCCCCTATTGTGTCTGCTAAACTTCCCTGCTTTGACTAATCTGTGTAAGCCCCCCTCCCCCTATTGTGTCGGTTAAATCTCCCTGCCTGTGTTTCTGAGTGCAGTGTACTGTATGTAAATGTGGGGAGGGGGATCCCGTGTAAATAACCACACCCACACCCACTACCCACTACCCACTACCCACAATAAAAAAAATTCACACACAGCAGCAGCACAATAAATAAATAAATAAATCTAAATAAATAAATAAATAAATGAATATAAATAAATACATTTAAAATACATTTTTATTCATAGTGTAGATGTGCAGGGGGTCTCCGGAGCTGAACCGCATTGGTTTCAGGTCCGGGGACCCCCTGCTCCCCGAGATACAGGCCCCTTTATGAGGTGCCGGTATCCCTCTGCATTTAATGGCCCGATCACGTGACCGCGGCATGTAAACAAAGCAGAGGGATACCGGCACCCCATAAAGGGGCCTGTATTTCGGGAAGCAGGGGGTCCCCAGACCTAAAACCAAAGCGGTTCAGCTCCGGAGACCCCCTGCACATCTACACTATGAATAAAAATGTATTTTAAATGTATTTATTTATATTCATGTATTTATTTATTTATTTAGATTTATTTATTTATTTTTGGGCGGCTGCTGTGTGCGAATTTTTTTTATTGTGGGTAGCGGAGGTGGGTGAAGGGGGTAATAGCCCTAACGATGGTTGTTTAGGGCTTGCGGGGGGGCAGCGGGAGGGGTTAGCGGGAGGGGTTAACCCCTTTATGACCGTAGCGGTATTAACTGCTACGGTCGTGAAGGGGTTAAGTGCACCCGCAACCCCCCCGCAAGTCCTAAACTCACACCAAGGGCCAAATACCCCCTTCACCCACCCCCGCTACACACAATAAAAAAAATTCACACACAGCAGCCCCACAATTAATAAATAAATCTAAATAAATAAATAAATACATGAATATAAATATATATATATATATATATATATATATATATATATATATATATATATATATGTATAATATAATATAATATATATATATATATATATATATGTATATATATATATATATATATATATATATATATATATATATATATATATATACATACAGTATATACACACACATGATGAACCAATATAGAAATAAATGGAGAAGGGTTATCAAAATCATACTGTACTGCAAATAACACTTCTCCATACAGACACACTACATTACAATGAATTTCCTTTACTAATCCTAACTGATCTTACAATCTAAATCATCAAATGACAAAGAAAAAACTCACATTCCAATCCATACATTGCATTTACATTGTATTTATGATGCATAAAATCTATGCACCATATACATTCTGCAAATGAATGTGAACAATATCATTGCAAGCAAAATACAGATAACTCCAAACAAGTAAACTATTTTAACCAATCAAGTAAACAAAAATCAATATATAAGTACCAACCAGAAATCACAATTTAAAACCAAAGCTAACCCTTACAATACCAAGGATTACATCTATCTAATTGTAAAAAACATTATACTGTTCACACATTGAAGCATTGCAATAAACAACATACAGTACAGTACATTCCCTGTATCTCCTTGCCTTGAGTGTAATCTGTGTAAAGCCCCCTCCCCCTAATGTTTCTGTTAAATCTCTCTGCCTTGAGTGTAATCTGTTTAATAAACCCTCCCCCCTAATGTTTCTTTTAAATCTCTCTGCCTGTGTTGCTGTGAGTGCAGTTTATGTAAATGTGGGGAGGGGGAGTGGGTTATAACCCCACTTCCTTGACTGTGAATGTATAAAGCCCCCTCCCCCTAATGTTTCTGTTAAATCTCCCTGCCTGTATTGCTGTGAGTGCAGTGTATGTAAATGTGGGGAGGGGGGGAACCGATATGCATACTGTGAGGTCTAACTACCCTCAGCAACTACCCACATACCGTTACCCCCCCCCCCATCCTGGCCATGGCCCCTCCGCTTCTGCAAAACAGACACAAAAATTAAAACATCCAAAGTAATGTCCCCTAACCCCTTAATCACCATAGCGGTTATTAACCGCTACAGTCATTAAGGGGTTAACCCACCCTCACCCACCACTCAGAATGCCTACATACCCTCCCACACTAACCCCCCCCCCCCCGTGAGGCCTAACCACCCTCACCCAGTAACCACAAGGGAGGCCTACCCACATACCGTTGGGGACCCCCCCCCCACCCCCAGTACCCACAATAAAAACAACAGTGACCCACAATAAACATCATTCTATTTATTAAATACATTACCCACCCCCTGTGCCCCCCCATAAATAAATGATTTATTATTTTACAAACAGGGTTCATAACGCAGCCCCACGCGAGTCCCCGGTGGGCTGGTGGGGCACCTGGACAGACCTACAGGGTACCAGCATCCCTTTTCAAACAGGTTCTGGAGGCCTGCTGGTGGATCCCGCCAGCACCATGGCCCCCAGGTGGTCTCCTTGGGTCACCGTGGGCCACAATTGGGTCCCCACGGTAGGCCCAAGGATGTCTGGGAGCCCCGGGTCAGACCCACAGGTGTCTGTGGGGCCTCAGGTGGTTCCCAAGGGGGTCTGGGGAACTCACGGGTGCTCACTATGGGTCCACGGTGCCCCCACAGAAGTGGGACCACACATCATCATCCCCGCACCTACGGGTCGGCGGTGCCCCCACAGAAGTGGGACCACACAGCTTCATCCCCGCAGACTACGGGTCAGCGGTGCCCCCACCAGAAGTGGAACCACACAGCTTCATCCCCGCATGTGTCACCCGTGGAACCACCAGCCTAGTACCCGTGAGATACCCGAGGAAACCACACGTGGTCTCCAGAGGTCTCACGCGGAACCACGGAACAAACTCTGAATGTAAAAAAAATAAACCTGGCCTATACATTCAATACATTCAATACATACACCCCCCCCCCCCAACACCTACAGTACAATAATGTGCAAAATAACTATTATCCAGATATGGATAATAGATTAATTGCCCATTATTAAAACCATTAACTAGCATATTCAAATAAATAAAGTACTACTGACCTCATCAATACGAAGTCTCCGTCGCCAGCAACATTCTTGTCTTGTCCACAAAATACATTGCCAAAACAAAGCCAATACATTGCAATTACATTCAGATATCAATTAACCCCTTAAACACCTTATCGGATAATAAACGCAAAGGTAATTAAGGGGTTAAGCCACACTGGCCCGATACCCACCCTTCAACCATGAATTTGTACAGTGGCTTCATCATGCAACTACAGTATATATACAGTATATATACATATACATATATATATATATACATATATATATATATACAGAGAGAGAGAGATATATATATATACAGTATATACACACACATGATGAACCAATATACAAATAAATGTAGAAGGGTTATCAAAATCATACTGTATTACAAATAACACTTCTCCATACAGACACACTACATTACAATGAATTTCCTTTAATAATCCTAACTGATTTTACAATCTAAATCATCAAATGACAAAGAAAAACCTCACATTCCAATCCATACATTGCATTTACATTGTATTTATGATGCATAAAATCTATGCACCATATACATTCTGCAAATGAATGTGAACAATATCATTGCAAGCAAAATACAAACACTTCCAAACAAGTTAACTATTTTAACCAATCAAGTAAACAAAAATCAATTAGCAATCATTATTTACATCCCTAAACAATTGACAGTCCATCCCGAACAATGAAACAATTAACTAATTCACGCCTCGAGCATAACAATTCAGCATGTGAAAAAATATACAAAGAGCCAACCGGAATACAAACTTTAAAACCAAGGCTAGCCCTGACCTCCCTGAAACACACAATACAGTGCAATATCAACAATGACATCTATCTAATTTTAAAATACTTTAAACACACATTTAAGCATAGCTGCATAGTCAAATTAATTTAAAACACATCAAACCAAGCTTTTAAAACAACATAATTTCTTACCCTGTATGTATATATCTCTGTAGACATATATACATACATACATACATACAGTGGCAAGAAATGATATACCACAAAAAAAAAATACACATGTTAAAAAAGCTTTTAAAAAAATTAACAAGTTAAATAAAATACATTTCTTTAGTTCACTTACCATTACTTCCCCCACCGACTCCCGTTGCGCAGCTTACTCACGAACCAATCCACGAACAGGAACCCATAAAATAAAAAACCATAAAATAATAAACATTAAACTAAAAATCCAAATCAATCCACGGGTCTTCTAATTGTAATCCATCTTTATCTTCATCTGTATTCTTCTTTCTTCTATCTTCTTCCGGGCGGGGCGGGGTCTTCTTTCCATCTTCGTCCACGCCCTGGTCTTCTTTCTTGTCCGGAGGTCCTTCCTCCGCGGTGTCTGGCTTCAAAATGAGACGACATAGGCTTTTAAAGGCCTATGACGTCACATTTTTCGTCATGGTTCCCACGGTCCTGATTGGGCCGTGAAAACCATGTGTTTTGGCCGATAAAAATAAAAATGATGACGTCACTTAAAGGCAATGAAAGCACAGCCAATCAGAATGGCTTTGCTTCAATTGCCTTTAAGATGACGTCATGAAAAGACACATGGCCGCCCTCACATGGTATGGTAGCCAATCAGAGCGTGGGAACTCCATCCCTACTCTGATTGGCTCTAGTATACCATGTGACAGAGGCTTGGGGGGAGAAAGGATGTGACGTACTACAGCCAATCATGGAGTTCCCACACTCTGATTGGCTCTACTACCATGACAAGCTTTCAATTACGTAACATCCTTTCTCCCCCCAAGCCCCTGTCACATGGTATACTAGAGCCAATCAGAGTAGGGATGGAGTTCCCACGCTCTGATTGGCTACCATACCATGTCAGGCCGGCCATGTTTCTTCTAATGACGTCATCTTAATGGCAATTGAAGCAAAGCCATTCTGATTGGCTGTGCTTTCATTGCCTTTAAGTGACGTCATCATTTTAATTTTTATCGGCCAAAACACATGGTTTTCACGGCCCAATCAGGGCCGTGGGAACCATATGACGAAAATGTGACGTCATAGGCCTTTAAAAGCCTATGTCGTCTCATTTTGAAGCCAGACGCCGAGGAGGAAGGACCTCTGGAGAAGAAAGAAGACCAGGGTGTGGCCGAAGATGGAAAGAAGACCCGCCCCGCCCGGAAGAAGATAGAAGAAAGAAGAATACAGATGAAGATGAAGATGGATTACAATTAGAAGACCCGTGGATTGATTTGGATTTTTAGTTTAATGTTTATTTTTTTGTATGGTTTTTTATTTTATGGGTTCCTGTGCCTGGTGGATTGGTTCGTGAGTAAGGTGCGCAACGGGAGTCGGTGGGGGCAAGTAATGCTAAGTGAACTAAAGAAATGTATTTTATTTAACTTGTTAATTTTTTTAAAAGCTTTTTTAACATGTGTATTTTTTTTTTTGTGGTATATCCTTTCTTGCCACTGTATGTATGTATGTATATATGTCTAGAGAGATATATACATACAGGGTAAGAAATGATGTTGTTTTAAAAGCTTCCTTTCATGTGTTTTAAAATGATTTGTCTACTGTATGCTGCTATGCTTTATTGTGTGTTTAAAGTATTTTAAAATTAGATAGATGTAATTGTTGATATTGTGTGCCTGTGTTCAGGGTTAGCCTTGGTTTTAAAGTTTGTATTCTTGTTGGTACTTATATTTTTTCACATGCTGAATTGTTCTGCTCGAGGCGTGAATTAGTTAATTGTTTCATTGTTCGGGATGGACTGTCAATTGTTTAGGGATGTAAATAATGATTGCTAATTGATTTTTGTTTACTTGATTGGTTAAAATAGTTGACTTGTTTGGAGGTGCTGTACTGTATTTGTATTTAGCTTGCAATGATATTGTTCACATTCATTTGCAGAATGCATATGGTGCATAGATTTTATGCATCATTTATACAATGTAAATGCAATGTATTGATTGGAATGTGAGGTTTTTCATTGGCATTTGATGATTTAGATTGTAAGATCAGTTAGGTTTATTAAAGGAAATTCATTGTAATGTAGTGTGTCTGTATGGAGAAGTGTTATTTGTAGTACAGTATGGTTTTGATAACCCTTCTACATTTATTTGTATATTGGTTCATCATGTGTGTGTATATACTGTATATATATATATATATATATATATATATATATATATATATATATATATACAGTATATACACACACATGATATATATATTGCAAGAGAGATAAAGAGCCCTGAACAAAAAGCACTCTATTTTGCCTGGCAGTACACAATCACAAAATTTTATTAAGGGTTGTCACAGAACAAAAAGTTAAAATACAAAGCACAGAAAGTTAAAATAAAGGCATGGATCCCCTGTGTATAGCAAAACTTGTTATATCCTCAAAAAATTCCCAATAGGGACAATGCAGAAGCAAAATTAGACAGGATAAATGCTCTACAGTACCTGACAAGGTAGAAACAGTAAAGCTAACAACAGGCCAAGCAAGGTGGCTAGGCTACGTGGTCAATACAATAAGACAGAAGTACACTTCTATCACCCTCGAGTCAGGGGTAAATACAAAGTGATACAATGTCAAATAAACTCAATGAAAGACACACATAATGCAGTCAAAAAAGCACACCTTAGCCTGCAGCAGCAAATAGAAAATACGTCACCTTAAGTCAGGTACACAGCAGTATCTGGGGAGGAAACAAGGAGCAAAAGCTCATAGTGTGTAAACATGTCCCAAGAAGGGAACAAAACAGGGGATCCTGCCTACTAGACCTGCTCCTACGCGTTTCGGCCTGAGCCTTTTACTGGGAGTGGTACTGTAGGCAGGGTGACATGCGTTCTTAAAAAGGGATCTAATTAGGCCAGTGATTATTAGCACCTGGTGTGGTTAATTAATGGCGTGATAGGTAAAGGGTATACAGATGGATATGATAAACTTACATTCAGTGTCATAAGGGCATCATAGCAGGGGAGCCAATGGTAAGGGTGTACCATTACAACGCCTTCCCCAGTAAGAGAGGGCAGTACTGGCAGATAAATTCCACAGGTGAGCAGTTAGCATGCATTTAACGTCACAAACCTGCGTCCATAGCATGGCTGTCGCCTACACTGCTCTGTCGTGAGACTGCACAGGTGATAATGATGTTAGAGCATCTACTTTCCTAGACCTAAGATGCTAAGGGCAAAACGGACCTCACGGTTGCCAATGCGCATGTCTGTGACGTCATCCGTTGCCGTCCCTGGCGCCCCTCGCCTACGGACCCGTAGTGAGCACCCGTGAGTTCCCCAGACCCCCGTGGGAACCACCTGAGGCCCCGCAGACACCTGTGGGTCTGACCCGGGGCTCCCAGACATCCTTGGGCCTACCGTGGGGACCCAATTGTGGCCCACTGTGACCCAAGGAGACCACCTGGGGGCCATGGTGCTGGCGGGACCCACCAGCAGGCCTCCAGAACCTGTTTGAAAAGGGCTGCTGGTACCCTGTAGGTCTGTCAGGTGCCCCGCCAGCCCACCGGGGACTCGCGTGGGGCTGCGTTATGAACCCTGTTTGTAAAAGGATAAATCTTGTATTTATGGAGGGGCACAGGGGGTGGGTAATGTATTTAATAAAATATAATGATGTTTATTGTGGGTCACTATTGTTTTTATTGTGGGTACTGGGGGTGGGGGGGGGTTCCCCAACGGTATGTGGGTAGGCCTCCCTTGTGGGTAGTGGGTGAGGGGGGTTAGGCCTCACGGGGTCAGGGGTTAGTGTGGGAGGGTATCTAAGTGTCCCGAGTGGTGGGTGAGGGTGGGTTAACCCCTTAATGACTGTTGCGGTTAATAACCGCTATGGTGATTAAGGGGTTAGGGGACATTACTTTGGATATTTTAATTTTTGTGTCTGTTTTGCAGAAGCGGAGGGGCCATGGCCATGATGGGGGGGGGGGTAACGGTATGTGGGTAGTGGGTGAGGGTGGTTAGACCTCACAGTATGCACATCGGGTCCCCCCCCCTCTCCACATTTACATAAACTGCACTCACAGCAACACAGGCAGGGAGATTTAATAGACACATTAGTGGGAGGGGGTTTAATACAGATCACAGTCAAGGAGGTGGGATTATAACCCACTCCCCCTCCCCACATTTACATAAACTGCACTCACAGCAACACAGGCAGGGAGATTTAACAGACACATTAGGGGGGAGGGGGCTTAATACAGATTGCACTCAAGGCAGGGAGATTTAACAGAAACATTAGGGGGGAGTGGGCTTTAAACAGATTACACTCAAGGCAGGGAGATTTAACAGAAACATTAGGGGGGAGGGGGCTTTACACAGATTACACTCAAGGCAGGGAGATACAGGGGATGTACTGTACTGTATGTTGTTTATTGCAATGCTTCAATGTGTGTACAGTATAATGTTTTTTACAATTAGATGTAATCCTTGGTATTGTAAGGGTTAGCCTTGGTTTTAAATTTTGTTTTCTGGTTGGTACTTATATATTGATTTTTGTTTACTTGATTGGTTAAAATAGTTGACTTGTTTGGAGTACAGTATTTGTATTTAGCTTGCAATGATATTGTTCACATTCATTTGCAGAATGCATATGGTGCATAGATTTTATGCATCATAAATACAATGTAAATGCAATGTACACTGGCGACACACTTTATTCGAGCTCGGCTAGTCCCACGAATTCGGGTATACCCGGGTGTATTGAGGTTTGTGACTGTTTTCTGCCCGAGTGCATTGGGTTATTTTCCAGGCAGGGATTGAAGCATTTTACTCCCGCTGGCTGCAATACTGCACAGTATATATATATATACTGCATTACAATTCATGAATTTATGCCATCTGGTAGACACGCGAAGCATTGCAGCCTATTAAATCCTAATCATTATCATTTAACAGATCAGCCGCCCGTCAGCCAGGCATGAACCCAGGCTGGGAAGGCAAACACAACGGGGCTTGTCAGAGGTGAGGAGTGGCGCATTCCAGGTATCTGCCAGGTACATACTGGGTATTTGCTCGAATAAAGTGTGTCGGTGCAGTATTGATTGGAATGTGAGGTTTTTCATTGGCATTTGATGATTTAGATTGTAAGATCAGTTAGGTTTATTAAAGGAAATTCATTGTAATGTAGTGTGTCTGTATGGAGAAGTGTTATTTGTAGTATAGTATGGTTTTGATAACCCTTCTACATTTATTTGTATATTGGTTCATCATGTGTGTGTGTGTATATATATATATATATATATATATATATATATATGTATATATATATATATATATATATATATATATACATATATATATATATATATATATATATATATATATATATATATATATATATATATATATATATATATATACATATATATATATACACAGTATATATATATATATATATATATATATATATATATATATATATATCACAACAAGAGAAAAAATATTAGCGCCAACCTATCACTATATAATATCTCTATAAAAATAAAAGGTGATTGTATAAATAAAAGTAAAAATAATACAGATAAGAATAACAAACCTATGCTATGCACAGTGGATAGAATAAAAATTAATGTATTAAACTAATAAAATGCATAAAAAATACATAAAAAAAGAAAATGTCCAGAAAAATATATATAAAAAATATATACAAATCCCAAGATATTCCAATTGCTATCCAAAAGAGTCTCTGCAGCCCGAATGAAGGGAACACCACTTCCTTGAGGATATCTACAAAAACACAGAAAAAACAGGCGCACTCATAGCGTAAAAGTGTATAACAATAAATTTATGGAATACGGGATAAAAATACACACTCACAAACAGAGCTGAATAAAATGCATTTTTGAGTACAACTCAGCCCGTTCAGACGCAGGAAATTAACTGTCCAGTCTCTAATAAATTTTCTCCACTGCGTAATCTAGAATTAGTATCTACTAATAGTGACCTATCTATGAAAAGTCAAAATGAAGGAGCAAAACCAAAAACTAGGTCGAATCTGGAACCAGTAGATTTTTCACCTAAAAATAAATGGTGGACTAATGGTGGCCGCGCCAGTGAAGTATGGTATCTATAATTTATCCACACACGAACTTACACCCTATCATAACTCATTGTTAGCAAAAGGTCTCTCGTTTTCACCTAGCAGTTTACCCAATCAGTTTGAGCTGTTTGTGGATCTTAACAGGTTCATACGCAAGCTCACCCTGATGAGACATTTTTCATCTAAAAATAGAGAGTCAGTAGACAGTATTAGATACCAACTTTAATACACAGGAACAAGTATGCATTCGTGCACTTACCTCCATTCTTGTAGAGAATGACATTATAGAGAATTTTTCTACTAGTACACAAATCAATCATATGTGTGATTCAATTTTACCACACAACTTTACTACCCATTCTGAACCAGACTTGACTGGGAGGCCGATATTTGATCAGGCGTCCCAGCCCAGCCTCCTGAACCATTGTGGGGAATCTTCCCAGCAGTTGGTTCGGGATTCGGATCTGGCCCTGGACTTCAAGCACTCACCCTTTCATCCTGTTTCAACTTATTTTCCCTACCATTCTAAGGGGAACTTCATTGATAGCATCTACACCATTGTTCTGAAGGACCTTGAACAGCTATGTCAGAATAATACTCATCTGACACACAGGAATCTGAGCAGGGGGGAAGAATTGGCTTTGAAAAACCTTAAAGACAACACCAATATTGTTGTAAGACAAGCTGACAAAGGAGGGGCTATCGTCTTGCAGGATAGACAGAACTATGTGTCCGAAGCGGCCCGCCTCTTAATGGACAGCTCATCCTATCGTATACTGGATCAAGATCTAGTTGTAGATTTTCAGTTGGCCTATCAAACACTCATTCACGATGCACTTAGTATGGGTATTATCACTAAAGTAGAGAGCACTTTTTTGTTTATTAGACACCCTAGAACACCTGTTTTTTATCATTTGCCCAAACTGCACAAAGACACTACACATCCCCCTGGTAGACCCATCATCTCGGGGGTGGGATCAATGACGTCGAACATGTCCCAATATGTCGATTATTTCCTTCAACCGTATGTGAAATTGTTACCATCTTACATTAAGGACACGTTGCACGTCATTGACTCCACCTCTGAGATCACTTGGAAAGACACATTTTGTTGGGCTACATGTGATGCATGTTCTCTTTACACCTGCATAGATCACATTAAGGGCCTAGAAGCCATCAATCATTTTCTATCATCAGATTCAAATTTACACGTGTCACAAAAAGATTTTATTTTATCCTGTATTAGGTTTATTTTGACACATAACTATTTCACTTTTGATGGTATTTTTTATTTGCAGACCTGTGGAACGGCCATGGGTACCAGATTTGCTCCCAGCTATGCGGACCTCTTCATGGGGTTGTGGGAGAACCTCCATGTTTGGGGCAATGCACGGCTGGTGGCTGGTCTGGTATTCTATGGTCGTTTCATAGATTACATTATTATCATTTGGGATGGTGATAAGGGCCAACTGAAAGATATACTGGAATCATTTAATGATAACAACATGGGGCTTAAATTTACCCACACCATACATCCAGATACAGTGGTATTTCTAGGTGATAAGGGCCAACTGAAAGATATACTGGAATCATTTAATGATAACAACATGGGGCTTAAATTTACCCACACCATACATCCAGATACAGTGGTATTTCTAGATCTTGAGCTGTTCATTGATAGGTCAGACATGAGGATACATACACTACCGACACGTTTAATCCAAGCACGGCTAGCACCGCAAGCCGGGGGATGCCCCGGCGTGCTAGCCGCACTCCCTCAGCGTGCCGCGCATCACCGATGTGCGGTCACGCGTCATCGGGTGCCTGCGCCCCCTGCACGCGCGTCCAGGGCTCCCCGAGAGAGCCCTGGTGTCCCGCGATGTGGGGGACGGCGGCAGAAGGTTCCGGGGGTCCCGGCGGACCCGGCAGCGGGAGGGAGAGCGCCCCGATCGGAGGGCGCTCTTCCGCTGCTTCGGCGCGTGCCCGGCACCCTCCGGCGCGCGCCAGGTTACTGCTGCGGCCGAGAACGGGCAAATGCTCGAATAAACTCGGCCGCAGCAGTAGTAAAACACACTTTAAACCTGTCTCCACCAATGGGTACCTGCAATACAGTAGCAACCACTACAAAAAGTGGTTGAACAACATCCCCAGAAGCCAATTCTTTAGGATTCGCCGTAATTGTTCCCTCAACTCGGATTTCTGTGATCAAGGAGAGACCTTAATTAATAAGTTTCTCCAAAAGGGGTATGATGGAACGGTGGTGCAGAGGGCATTTGATGACGCTCGAAGTATTGATAGGAGTGCTCTACTCAAGAGGTCCAGGACCAGATCTGATCATGCTGGCCTTGATCCAGCGGTGGACAGATTTAGCGGGAATCCTTTGCATTCTTTTCCTAAGTTCATTACTAAGTACAATAGACTGGCCTATCAGGTCAAACATATTATCAACAGGCACTGGAACATTATTCAAAATGATCCTATTTTAGGTTCCAGGGTGCCAACACGAGCTCCTATTGTCTTTAAAAAAGCAAGATGCCTAAAGACCATGATTGCCCCAAGTAGACTTACTGCACCGACACACTTTATTCGAGCAAATACCCAGTATGTACCTGGCAGATACCTGGAATGCGCCGCTCCTCACCTCTGACAAGCCCCGTTGCGGTTGCCTTCCCAGCCTGGGTTCATGCCTGGCTGACGGGTGGCTGATCTGTTAAATGATAATGATTAGGATTTAATAGGCTGCAATGCTTCGTGTGTCTACCAGATGGCATAAATTCATGAATTGTAATGCAGTATATATATATATACTGTGCAGTATTGCAGCCAGCGGGAATAAAATGCTTCAATCCCTGCCTGGAAAATACCTCAATGCACTCGGGCAGAAAACAGTCACAAACCTCAATACACCCGGGTATACCCGAATTCGTGGGACTAGCCGAGCTCGAATAAAGTGTGTCGCCAGTGTAAGCCAACCATTAAACCACCACCTCTAACATCTAAAAAGGGTAACTTTTCCTGTGGTAGAACTAGGTGTATCACTTGTGGGCATCTAAGTAAAATTAACACCTTTAAATCCTTTTCTAACGGCTCTGAACATGAAATCAAACATCATATTAATTGTCTTAGTACATACATTATATATCTTATTTCCTGTCATTGCGGCCTACAGTATGTGGGCCGCACGTCTAGGACGATTAGTACTAGATTTCTCGAGCATCGTAGAAATGTCAAACATGGCCTTCAGTCGCACTGTCTATCACGACATTTTGATACTATGCATAATAAGGATCCCTGCTCTCTGTCCATCTTTGGTATAGAGGCCATCTCACCTTCCCTTTTGGAGGTTGATAGGTTCAAAAAATTGTGTGTCAGGGAGACCTACTGGATATATGTACTTGGTACATTGGTTCCGGGGGGTCTCAATGACACAATAGATATCAGTACAGTAGTCTAGTTACATCATTTTGTCTACTGTGAGGTTTCGTGCTTAGCAGGGAGGTCTGGGTTGAACGATTTATTTCGTTCCCTCCGTGTGGGCACCATTACACCACAGTGGCTCAGTATTTTTACATTTATATACCAAATCATTTGTTCATTCTTAACTTGGCCTAATCTACATCATTTATATGGGTACCATTGACTTTGCTTGCGTGACCACCATTGGTCCAGTATCCTTCATTGTTCACACATTTTTTATTACATTTATATCTTTATTTTTATTTTTATTTGCCACTTTTATGTAATTTTTTTTTTTTTTTCATTTTTATTTACATTTTCACTTTTATTCATACATTTTTTATTTTTCATTCATACACCTCTTTTTCTTCCACATATACAGTATATTTTTTATATATATGTTTTTTTTTATATATATATTTTTATATTATATTTATTACACATTTTCAGCTTTTTTGTTAGCTCCTTTGTCTTATTTTTTGCACCTGGGTCCCTCTGAGTCTCTATAATACCTATTTTATCTCCTTCTACATTTAGTGGTTATTCAGCTATCTCTTTATACTTAGGGTATTGTTTACCATGTATTGACATCTGTTTCTTGTATTATATGTATTATATATATGTTACTATGCAAGTTATCTACCAATGACATTCTACTTAATCTTTTTGGTTAACCTTTTTGGTTAACCTTTTTGGTTAACTTGTGTGCTTAATTTTTGTTTTACAATTGTGATATATAATTAATGCACTAGTTGAAGCGCTTAATACTATATGCAATAATATATTTGGTCCTTAGGATTAAAATTGTGAATCCGTATCTATGTGTGCTTTGGCATATACGGGGGTTAATCCAACCCTATTACTCATCATGTGTATCTCATTACTAATCCTCTGTCTTCTATGCTCTGATTGGTCTTATGTACTATATAACTGTGTTTAATGCCTATGCTATTAACTCCTGATGAAGTCTCGTTCGAGACGAAACGCGTAGAGATTGCTGTGGAGCCTACTGTCCAGTTTGTATATTTTATACTGACACTCATCTGCATATATTGCACTTTTGCTGCGTTGCTAGCATTTTGCTACCAGCCATTCAGACATTCAAGTTCCTGTTTACACTGTGAACTCTCTCTGGCTGAAACCTCGCTGACGTCATCGAGCTCACGCGAGATTTGATTCAGTGTATGCTCTGTGTAGCGCCGGAGCAAGGGGAAGGGGAAGGCGGCGTCCCTCGTGGCTTTCGGTCCCTGCTGGGACATAGAGGGGCTATTGTGGCAAGACACACCGCGGACATCACACCGAAGTCCTCCTCTTTGGGTTCCTGCGTCTGAACGGGCTGAGTTGTACTCAAAAATGCATTTTATTCAGCTCTGTTTGTGAGTGTGTATTTTTATCCCTTATTCCATAAATTTATTGTTATACAATTTTACGCTATGAGTGCGCCTGTTTTATCTGTGTTTTTGAATATATATATATATATATATATATATATATATATATATATATATATATATATATATATATATATATATATACAGTATATATATACAGTATATATATATATGTATATATATATATATATGTATAGGGATTGTTGTTATATATATATATATATTTATATTCATGTATTTATTTATTTATTTAGATTTATTTATTAATTGTGGGGCTGCTGTGCGTGAATTTTTTTTATTGTGGGTAGCGGGGGTGGGTGAAGGGGGTATTTGGCCCTTGGTGTGAGTTTAGGACTTGCGGGGGGGTTGCGGGTGCACTTAACCCCTTCACGACCGTAGCAGTTAATACCGCTACGGTCGTGAAGGGGTTAAGTGCACCCGCTACCCCCCCACAAGCCCTAAACAACCACCGTTGGGGCTAATACCCCCTTCACCCACCCCCGCTACCCACAATAAAAAAAATTCACACACAGCAGCACAATTAATAAATAAATCTAAATAAATAAATAAATACATGAATAGAAATAAATACATTTAAAATACATTTTTATTCATAGTGTAGATGTGCAGGGGGTCTCCGGAGCTGAACTGCTTTGGTTTTAGGTCTGGGGACCCCCTCTTCCCGAGATACAGGCCCCTTTATGGGGTGCCGGTATCCCTCTGCTTGGTTTACATGCCGCGGTCACGTGATCGGGACCTTTAAATGCAGAGGGATACTGGCACCTCATAAAGGGGCCTGTATCTCGGGAAGCAGGGGGTCCCCGGACCTGAAACCAACGCGGTTCAGCTCCGGAGACCCCCTGCACTTCTACAGTATGAATTAAAATGTATTTTAAATGTATTTATTTATATTCATGTATTTATTTATTTAGATTTATTTATTTATTTTTTGGGCGGCTGCTGTGTGTGAATTTTTTTTATTGTGGGTAGTGGGGGTGGGTGAAGGGGGTATTAACACAAACGATGGTTGTTTAGGGCTTGCGGGGGGTTAGCGGGAGGGGTTAACCCCTTCATGACGGTAGCGGTATTAACTGCTACGGCCATGAAGGGGTTAAGTGCACCCGCAACCTCACCGCAAGTCCTAAACTCACACCAAGGGCCAAATACCCCCTTTACCCACCCCCGCTACCCACAATAAAGCGGGCACGGTGGGTTAACCCCTTCATTGCCTTAGCGGCTATCAGCTATGGTAATGAAGCAGCATTTCTGTATTTTTAATAATATTGTGCAGGAGCAGGGGGTTCCTTGAGCTGTGATTTCTGGCTCAGGGAACCCCCTGCTCACTGTACAATATTATTAAAAATACAGTCATGCTGCTTCGTTACCATAGCACATAGCCGCAAAGGTAAGGAATGAGTGTTTATTTATATATGTGTTTCATTCATACTGTATATGGATAGTGCATAGGGCCTCCGGAGCTGAACCGCTTTGGTTTTAGGTCTGGGGACCCCCTGCTTCCCAAGATACAGGCCCTTTTAGGGGGTGCCGGTAGCCCTCTGCTTTGTTTACATGCCGCTGTCATGTGATCAGGACCTTTAAATGCAGAGGGATACCGGCACCTCATAAAGGGGCCTGTATCTCGGGAAGTAGGGGGTCCCTGGACCTGAAACCAATGCGGTTCAGCTCCGGAGACCCCCTGCACATCTACACTATGAATAAAAATGTATTTTAAATAATTTTTAATGTGCCGATGTTTGCGCAGAGAGAGCAGCGGTTCTCTCTCTGCTGAAAACACATCTCGCCAGGGGACGGCCTATAGTATAATTGATGTGCATTTACAGTACTGTATGTGCATGTTAGGGGTTATAGGGGTTGTTGTTATACAGTATATACTGTATATACATTATATACTACATTACAATTCATGAATTTCTCGGCTTCAAAGACAACAGCTCGCAAACGCCCCCATGCGTTTTTACACGGCATTGCAGTATTGCAGCCAGCAGGAATAAAATGCTTAAATCACAGCCGCGAAAATAACGCAATACACCCCGGGAGAAAACGACACAAAACTGCACATCACCGGTATATTCTGAAATTCGTGGAGCTAGCCAAGTTAGAATAAAGTTGGTCGCCACTGTAAGTCCCCGCTTCATTGACTCCATTGATGTAGAGATGAGCTATTTTTTCTAAGTGCCGTCCCGGCAACCTTGCCGATCCTTCTCCCCTCCAACTTGCCAACTTTAGTTGGCGGGACCAATTGCCGATGAAATCTCCATTTTTGAGTGCCGATCAGCACCGATAAGCTGATCGGGGCTACTAGAATACAGCCGATTTCAAAAAGTGCCGATAAGTGGGTAATCGGCAGCCGCATACCGATAAATTTTTATCGGGAAGAAAAACTGCCGATTTTGACCACTTATCGGCGCTTACTGAATCTCAAATCCAATTTTGGCGGGAAAATGCCAATAAAAGCCTTATCGGAGCTTACTGCATGAGGCCCTATGTGTCTGTC